>NC_142928.1:10987196-10997196 GCF_046866305.1 Octopus bimaculoides | reverse complement strand
TCATTATAATGTTTATGTTTTGTTATTTTATTTTTACAATTATTTTTTTCATTTCCATCATATTTTGGTGGATGTCACAATATAATGGGACTCAACTCAGCTAGTACTAGGCAGATTAGAAACCCTATTCTTCCTGGTAAGGATGCTAGTCCTTTGTAGATATTTAATCCATGGGAACATTTATGTTGTGTTTAGCTCTGAAAGCTGACGAAAGACTCATTAATTATAAAACATTCCTGCTGATTACAACAATTAACTGGCAGTCTGTGAGTTATAACGATGAATGTTCTAGTTGATCCAATGAAATTAACAGCCTGCTCATTAAATTAATGAGGTAAGTGACTGAGTATTCCACAGCCATGCATACTCTGAATTTCTCCTGCTGTGTGCTTGTCCTGTAAGGTGTTTCCACTTACCAATATTCCTTTTGTTGGCAAACAGATACAAGTTTGTTCTTTTTTTTTTTTTTAGTCTTCTAATAAAGAACTTGTCTGAAATAATGCTTAGAGAGCTTATTATTCTCTATAAAGCTAGGATCATGGCTAAAACATCTAATGTTCAATCAATTCAGTCCATCTAGCTAAAGATAAGTACCACAGGTTAGGAACAATTTACCATTCCAAGCAGTGGTAGTGCTGGAAATGACAAGCAGTTTGTAAACTTGCAGTGCTGAGTTCAGCTTTCCCTGTGGGTTTTTCTAATCTGAGTACACTATAAAAGATGGTCTTCAGAGTAACCCCTTCAGCTAAATGTGTTGAGAGCTTCACTACATGGTTGTGTGGTTAAGAAGTTTGCTTCACAAACATGTGGTATTGGGTTCTGTCCTACTGTGTGACATCTTAGACAAGTGTCTTCTATCATAGCCTCAGTTGGAGTTACAGCTTATGAGTGAAAATGGTGAATAGAAACTATGTAGAAGCCTGTCATATGTGTGTTGGTGTGTGTCTATCTCTATGTCTGGCTTTGCATTGAAACAGTTTGAAAAAACAGTGTTTATGTCATGTGACCAGTGTCAGAGGCATGGGCACACTTGGCAAGTCATTTCAGCACCTCATGGGTCTGGGGACCCAGTTCTGATCTATGTATGCTGTAGTTTGTTGTTAAATAAATATTGTTGGACCCTGTGCATTGATTAGCTTGGGGACCTATAATAGTAATAAAATGACTCTAAGTATGACTTAACAGTGTGGTAAACATTGATCGATGAAATTAGTATCAGATTTTAAAATACATATCAGGGTTGATACAATTGACTAAAAACGCTTCAAATGATGCCCCAACATGACTTTAATCCAATAACTGAAACAAATAAAATAATAAAAGACATTATAAAGCTTAACGATTTCATAAGCTATAGCATTTCTATGAAATTGTTTCTTGAATCAACAAAGTGAAATTTGTATTTTTTCCATGGTTAATCTTGTCCATTGCCTAGCCTTGAAATATCATGTGGTCACTGAAACTGAGCATTTTGTAAAAGCAGATGAGATAATCCTTTATACTATAGGCACAAGGGCTGAAATGTTGGGTGAGGATACCAGTTGACCCCAGTGCTTGACTGGTGCCTATTTTGTTGACTTTGAAAGGCAAAGTCAACCTCAGCATAATTTGAATTCAGATGAAATGCTACTAAGCATTTTGCCCATTTTGCCTGGCATGCTAAAAGTTTCTGCCAGTTTTTTGCCTTAAAAATGGACATAATGAAATATTTCTATAACTCATCATTACTGATTTAACATCTACTTTTCCATGCTTGAAGGATCCAGTGAGATGTTAATGTATAATTTTCTATGGCTGGATGTTCTTCATGTTGCCAACCCTTGTCTGTTTCTATGCAAGGTAATATTTCCCCTTGTCTGTTGAACAATGAACAACTGGTCATGCTTTTGTGGAAGGTTGCAGACAGACAGCATTGTATGAATGGTGACTTTTGTTTACAATCAACATGGACATGTCAAAACAAGGAGAACACATGCTGTCATACATACATGTGTGTAATATATATTTATGTGTGTGTGTATAACAGTTAATTTTAAAAAATGGAGAAAAAAGCAACAACTTGACATAGTACATGTAAAGTATTAATGAGACGCTCAGAGAAGGAAAGAGAGTGGTTGTTTTACGTTTCAAGCAAAGCTCTTCTTCAGAAACAGGAGACTGAGGAAAGTCCAAAAGAAACGGAAAAAAGAGGAAAAAAATCGCTAACAGTCCACATATAGTTGTGGTCTACTGGTTAAGCTGTTACACTTGCGATTGCTAGATCATGGGTTCAATTCCCTGATTGGGCGACACAGTGTTTTTGAGCAAAACACTTCATAGCACACTGCTCCAGTCCTCCCCCCCCCCCCCCTATCAGTCAGGGGGAATGTTGGCCTGCTTGCCTAGCCATCAGGGTTGGCGTCGTTTGAAGGTTAAAACAATGCAAAAGCACATTGTGACGAGCGATGTGTGACATCTGATAGCCTGGTTAGTCACGTGATATATATATGTACACACACACACACACACACACACACACACACACACACACACACACACAGGCATGGCTAGTGTTTAAGAACTTTCCTTCCCAACCACATAGTTTGGGACTTAATTCCACTCTGTGACACCATGGGTAACTGTCATCTACTATAGTCCTGGTCTGATCTAAGCCTTGTAAGTGGATTTGGTTGATGTGTGTGTATATGTATGTATATATGTGTGTGTGTGTGCATATGAGTATGTGTGTTCGTTTGTCTCTCCCTGTCTTGACATTGTGTGATAATTGTAAATGAGTGTCACTGTTATACAAGCAGGATCATTCTAATATTCTGCTTGGAAATAAGTAAGAGTTGGCTTGGCAACAGGAAGGGCATTCAACTGTAGAAAATCTGCCTCAATAAACTCTCTTTGACCCATGGAAGCATGGAAATGTAAACATCAAATGATGAGAACAGGTGAAAGAACAACAAGCTGGTGTGTTAGTTTGATGCTCAAAAAGAATGGAAAAGTCTTTGATGTTTCAAGCCATATGTATGTACACTATAAAGGGCTTCTCTACCGAATTTCATACATGTGGAATTGATCAGCCAATGGTTGTCGGAAAGGACACCAGCCGACAGCATCCAAGTAGTAGAAGTGAACCCCTGGCCATGTGGTTTCATAGTAAACTTTTTAACCCCTCAGCCATTAATTAAATTTAAATTTAAACACCACCAACCATTAATCACCACAACCACCTTCACTGCCACTACCACCTTCACTGCCACTACCACCACCACCACCGTCTCTATTTTAACAGAGTGAAGTTTCAATGCAAATATTAAGAGTACTTTGTAAATTGAAAAATAAGTTATTTTTAGTAATTCTGAGTTTATGCAAAATGTTTTAATCTTATCACTGCCACAAATTCTTTGTCTTTTTTTTTTTTTTTTTTTTTTTTAAATTTCACTTAATTATTTGAAATTAATTTGTCAACACAATTTGCCTCCACTGCCAAGCTTAACATGATGCAAATTTTTCATGTATGCTTCAGTCAATCAGTTTTTGGTATGGCCTTGAAGATTTTCCTTTATGCACATCATTAGAATTATATGCCAACTGAATATCACAAACCATTAGATAACAATCATGTAGTTTGTGAAATAATGTTTTAATTGATTGATATCGCAAAACTATGGTTACTCAGTATTATTGACATTTAGATTACTTTTAATAAAGAAACATCACCTTATATAATAACAGTCATGGCCAAATTGTGACCTGTGGGCCTTTCTGAATGACACACCTGATAAAAAAAAAATTACCATGAATTTTTTTTTAGTCATGTGGTTCACTTGATGAACCATTCATGCAGCCTTCTTCTCGAAAAAGTTGCCCATGCCTGCTGTAGAGTGTAACTAAAGAGGATTCCAGAATGTACCAGATTTTTGCATAGAGGAATTAGAACAAATACAGTTAGAAGCTGGAATATATCCATAATCAATATAAATATATATTTTCGTAGTCAAAAAACAAAATCTACTCGATTTTTGTGTAGAGGAATTAGTACAAATATATTTAAAGTATATCAAAAATCCATACATGTATATATCATGGTTGAACGACTTTTTATGATTTAAAAGATATGTTGTTAGATGTCTCACACTCGTTATCGTCTACCTCACTCTAATAATAATAATAATCCTTTTCATTATATTCCTCAATAACAATAATCCTTTCTACTAAAGGCACAATCTCTGAAATTTCCCGGGAAGGGATCAATCAAGTATATTGACCCCAGTACTGAACTGGTACTACTTTCATTGAACCTGAAAGGTGGAATTTTGAATCAACAAAGTGAAATTTGTATTTTTTCCATGATTAATCAGTCCATGGCCTGGCCTTGAAATTTGATGTGGTTACTGAAACTGAGCATTTAAAAAAATGGATACAATTCTTTCTGCTGTAGGCACAAGGCCTCAATCCCAGCGCTTGGCTGGTGATTGTTTTATTGACTCTGAAAGGACAAAAGGCAAAGTCAATCATGGTAGAATTTGAACTCGGAACGTAGAGATGGGTGAAATGCCACTAAGCGTTTTACCCGGGATACAAACAATTCTGCCAGCTCACTGCCTTAATAATAATAATAATAATAATAATGGTTTTAAATATTGGCATAAGGCTAGCATTTTAGTGAAGTGGAGACTAGTCAATTACATCAACCTCAGTCCTTGACTGATAGTTTATTTTACTGGCATTGGAAGGATTTGAACACAATGTAAAAAACTGGAAGAAATACTGCTGAGCATTTTGTCTGATGCGCTAACAATTTTGCCAGCTCACTGCTTTAATAATGATAGAAATAATTCTTTCTAATTTTGGCACAAGACTAGCTATTTGAGGGAAAGGGAAAATCAGTTGTATTAACCCCAGTATTTGATGGGTGCTATATTTTATCAACCCCAGTGTTTGATGGGTCCTGTGTTTTATCAACTCTGAACAGATAAAGGATTAAGTCAAACTCAAGATGTTTGAACTCAACATGTAAAGAGCTGTGAGAAAATGCCAAGAATTTTTCCAGTGCACAATAAGAATAATGTTGATTTTGCATTTTGGCACAAGGCCAGCAATTTCTGGAGAGGGGATAAGTCAATCACATCGACCCCAGTGTTTAACTGGTACTTATTTTATCAACCCTGAAAGGGATGAAAGGCAAAGTCGACCTCGGCGGAATTTGAAATCAGAACATAATGATGGATGGAATGCTGCTAAGTATTATGCCAAAATGCTGCTAATAATAATAATAATAATAATAATGATTTCTTGTGTTGGCCACATAAGACCAAGATATGGAGGACAATATCAAAGAACGGGATACAGCATCGATCAAGGGGAGACACTACAACCTTAGGGATATATAAAAAGAAATTAGAAAAGTAAATAATAAATAGAATCCTCAAAAGTGGGATAGTCCACTTAGGGTAATTGGGGTAATCCCCACACAAAAGGTCCAGGATTACTCTGCCATCCCCAAGGTATGGAAAGTGCCATCTTCCTGTTTGTTTCTTCCAACTTGGAAAAGTATGCTCAGTAGAGCCATTCAGCCTCTCCAGTCTTGCCACTCTTGTCCACCTTTTGATAAACATACTAGAAAGCAGCACCTCCTTCACTGCCATCACCTTCTTCTTTAAATGATATTTGAAGAAATTGGTGGAAGCTTGGCCAGATAGGAAGGTGCCCGTCTTCAAATTTTTCAGACAAGTTCTGGACGATATGGTTTGGGGTTATATAAAAAGCATGTGGAAAGGAGAATAACAAACAGAAAAGATTCAAAGAATACTGCTCCTGAAACAAGGAGACCGGTAAGGGCTGTTTGTGGAAACCCCACAAAACCATATTTACCCTGATCCCTTAGTCAAGTGCTCTCTCTCATTTGTTCTCCTTCAATGTACAGGCACAAGCCTCATTCTCTCAGTCCATCCTTGCCATTTTCATGCACCTTTCAACAAATTTACTGGGAACACCTCAACATTGATTTGATTTTTTTTTTGTTTTTTTTTTTTTGGTTGAATCTGACCTGAGCTAGATGGGAATACAACGTCTGTATATTTTCATACATGTTTCACATAAACTTTTACTTGTCTCAGTCATTTGACTGCGGCCATGCTGGAGCACCACCTTTAGTCGAGCAAATCGACCCCAGCACTTATCGGTCACTAAGTTACGGGGACGTAAACACACCACCATCGGTTGCCAAGCAATGTTGGGGGGGGACAAACACAGACACACATACATATATACGACAGGCTTCTTTCAGTTTCCATCTACCAAATCCACTCACAAGGCTTTGGTCGGCCCGAGGCTATAGTTGAAGACACTTGCCCAAGGTGCCACGCAATGGGACTGAACCCAGAACCATGTGGTTCATAAGCAAGCTACTTACCACACAGCCACTCCTACGCCTATTTCGTTAAATATGTGTGTGTATGTATGTTTTTCTTTGTCTTCATTATTTATTTATCTATCAATTTAACTCTGTCTGTGTATGTAAACATAGTTGTATTGCCTTTTAAAGCGAAATGCATGTATGTACTTTATGCAAATGAAGATTAATGAATCAGTGCAGTTAAAATTCATTATTTATCTGATGAGGTACCTCATCAACTAACAAACAGATACATCAATGAAACTTCTGGTGGCTTTGGGGCACTTTGGGGCATTTTATTAAGTCATTCAGTAGGACACTTTATTCTACATATCCCAGTTGATTTAGATGTCATGAATATGTGCCAGAAATTATTGAGAAATAAAGGCGTCGACGAGCTGTCAGAAACGTTAGCACCCTGGACGAAATGCTTAGCAGTATTTCATCTATTTTTATGTTCTGAGTTCAAATTCCGCCGAGGTCGACTTTGCCTTTCATCCTTTCAGGGTCGATTAAATAAATACCAGTTACGCACTGGGGTCGATATAATCGATTTAATCTGTTTATCTGTCCTTGTTTGTCCCCTCTGTGTGTCGGTAGTAAAGAAATAAGAAATTATTGAGAAATTTATGTGCTATAAATTTGCACCAGGAGATTTATCTCCCAGTTGATTAATGCTAGAAAACCAACCCCCATTTAAATGCCATACATATTGGCAGTGGTGGACTGGGTCTAAAAATATTGGTTGCCAGGAGACTAGATGGTGGGGGGGCTACCTGCAACTACAATGCTTTTATTTAATTTTTTTTCTGTTGTTAAAAGTAACCTTTTCAACTGTCTACAAACACACCCAGGCTGAAATAATGCATTCTTCCAGGAATTAATTAAAAAATTCTCAAACTTGAGGGGATGGGCCCCCTGCTATATATATATATATGTGTATGTGTTTGTGTGAGTGATTTTGTACTTCTTGCCTTTCATGTGTTCAGTGACTGTAAACAAAGCAACAGCTTCACAATCAAATATATGCAGTGTCATGTTCGAAGTCAACCACAAAAACATGCCTGAGCTTCTTGACATGTCTTGATATGTTGTGAGATCTTTGTCAATAGAAGAGACCTATAACTAAGTTTGGGCTGTTTGTTATTAGATGGACAAAGTGGATTATTACCTTATTTGGGGCCAGGTGAGGGTTGGCGACATGAAGAGGATCCTGCTGCAGAAAATCTGCCTCAACAAATTCTGTCTGACCCATACAAGTGTGGAAATGTGGATGACAGAATAATGAAGATGATAACTAGTTCCCCCCCACCCCATCACTTTTTTTTTTTTTTTTACCATATTTACATAGATGCCTCCAATGCCCCAAGATGATTCAAAGACATTCCTTAGATCTAGTAATTTTGGTATAAATAAACAAAGTAAACTAGTTAGCAGTCTATGACAAGAAACATTCTCAGAGATGTAGCTATGAAACAGGGTAAACTATTCGAGTTAGTTAAGTTAGTGTAAACATATATAAATGTCGGAACCAGTGAAAAGTCAGAGAATATAAAATAATGGGTGGAGGTTAATATTAGTCATAGTTTAGTCAGCTTACTATGAAATCAAATTACTGCCATATTAATATACAAATGTAATGACTGCTTGTTGTAACAATTACTCCAAGCCATTGCATAGTTATCTCAGCAATAGTTGTTGGTGAAGACTTTACACAAACATAGGTGCAGCGTGGCTATGTAGTAAGTAGCTTGCTTCCCAACCACATCGTTCTGAGTTCAGTCCCACTGCGTGGCACCTTCGGCGAGTGTCTTCTACTGTAGCCTCGGGCTGACCAAAGCCTTGTGAGTGGATTTGGTAGACAGAAACTGAAAGAGGCCTGTTGTGTATATGTATATATATATATATATATTACATTAAATGATGATGATGATTGATATATATATAAATATATATATATATGTGTGTGAATTTATATATTTGTGTGTGTCTGTGCTTGTCTTCCCGCCACAGTCGATTGACAACTGATGTTGATGTGTTTACGTCCCTGTAACTTAGCAGTTCGGCAAAAGAGACTGACAGAATAAGGACTAGGCTTACAAAGAATGAGTCCTGTGGTTCATTTGTTCGATTAAAGGTAGTGCTCCAGCATGGCTGCAGTCAAATGACTGAAACAAGTGAATGAATACATGCAACTCCATATGCTTGTGTAGGGGAAGCTTTTCCATTTGTGACTTCATGCCACAAGTAGAAATACTCAGGGTAGGCTGTAGGCGTTAACCATTTTGTTTCCATATTTCAGCCTTTAACTTTTATCTTTTGTTTTGGTCATTAAACTATGGCCATGCTGGGGCACCACCTTGAAGAATTTTAGCTGAATGAATTGACCGCAATGCTTAATTTAAAAAAAAATTTTAAGCCTGGTATTTATTCTATCGGACTCTTTTGCCTGACTGCTAAGTTACCAGGTTATAAACACATTGGTTGTCAAGCAGCAGTGAGAAATGAACAGCCTCAAAGACACACATACACACACACACACACACACACACACACACACATACACACATATAT
Source organism: Octopus bimaculoides (assembly GCF_046866305.1). Lineage (NCBI taxonomy): Eukaryota > Metazoa > Mollusca > Cephalopoda > Octopoda > Octopodidae > Octopus > Octopus bimaculoides. Next base: position 10,988,237 of record NC_142928.1, on the reverse strand, counting down.
ATAACAGGCTTCTTTTGCTGGTTCAGCAGATTTGATGGAACTTAGTTTTGACTCTCTGTGTTCTGAGTTCAAATTGCATCAAGGTCAAAATTTTTTTCATCATTCTGGGTTGGATAAGAATAAAATATAGTACCAGTCAATTACTGGGACGTATTTATTCTGCCATCATTCATTTCTCTAAAATTTATATCCTTATGCCAATGTGAGAAATCAGTATTATTATTATTTTTATTATTGTTATTATTATTATTATTATTTTTATTATTGTTATTATTATTATTATTATTTTTATTATTGTTATTATTATTATTATTATTTTAAAGACGGTAAGCTGGCAGAATCGTTAGCCCGCTGGACGAAATACTTAGCAGTATTTCGCCCATCGCTACATTCTCAGTTCAAATTCTGCTGAGGTCAACTTTGCCTTCCATCCTTTTGGGGTCGATAAATTAAGTACCAGTGAAACACTGGGGTCAATGTAATTGACTTGTCCCCTCCCCAAATTTCATGCCTTGTGCCTATAATAGAAAGGATTATTATTATTATGTTGCTTTTTTTTTTCTTCTTTCTTCAAATTTTCTTCCATTTCTCGCCGAGTGTTTTCCGTACACCTAGGGCAGAGAAACTCATTGTATGCATTCCCAGTTTACACACGCAAATTCACAGGCAAAATGTTTATTTTAAAAATAAAAAAATTAATAAATAAAAAAAATTCATGAATGGATGTTGTTTTCACAGCGATAATGCTCTTCTCAGTACATGAGTTGTTCCAGTTAATACGATTTTTTGCACTTCCTGTAGGGATGGTAAGCCTGGTATCATTTTCAAATAGGTTTCAGTACCTTTTTTTTATCATTCCTATTATCATTATTATTATCAAAGCGAGTGAGCTAGCTGAATCATTAGCCTACAGGGCAAAATGCTTGGCAGCATTTCCTCCATTTTCATGCTCTGGGTTCAAATTCTATCGAGGTCGATTTTGCCTTTCGTCTTTTCATGATTGAGAAAATAAGCCCCAGTTGCGCACTGGGGTCAGTGTAA
>NC_142928.1:10964696-10982196 GCF_046866305.1 Octopus bimaculoides | reverse complement strand
TGTATTTAATTTTTCTTAATCTCTTGGCTTTTTTAAAAATTAATTTTTGTTTGACATTTCATTAAAGAAACTTGTTAATTGTTTATTAAAATGTGTGTTATAATGTATATTTGTTTTCATTTATTTGTATATGTTTGTGGGTATTTTTAAATATATATATATATATATATATAATTTAATTGTTTATTTATTAAAGAGCTGACCACATTAAGTACTTGTTCAATTTATTTATTTGAAAATTTTACTCAATACATATAAAAATAGCCTGCTGTATGTGTATATATATATATGTGTGTGTGTGTGTGTGTGTGTGTGTGTGTGTGTACACAGGGTGGGCCAAAAGTCAATCACTAAGACATTTGACATTTTATTTATTACATCATCATCAACAACAATAAGGTGAGTTGGTAGAATCGTTAGCACACCAGGTAAACTGCTTAGTAGCATTTTGTCCCTCTTCAAATTCTGCCAAGGTTGACTTTGCCTTTCGTCCTTTCAGAGTCGATAAATTAAGTACCAGGAAAACAGTGGGGTCAATGTAATCGACTTACCCTTCCCCAAAATTTCAGACCTTGTGCCCATAGCAGAAAAAATTATTATTATTATTATTATTATTATTATTGAGTGAGAGAGCAGTGCATGCCATCAAAGTGACACTGGGGTAAAATATACGAAGCCCAGTATACCCATCACGACTACCCCTCTGGTAAGGGTACACCAGGCACACGCACGACATAATGATGTTATATCAAGATAAACCGCGTATGACCTTGCAGGTGGGGACCAGTTAGAATTTTCTTCAGATTGAGTAGCCTATCCCGCTCAAAAGGTCCCTGTATAGGGGTTGTTTAAGGATGCAGAACAAAACACCCATCTTTCCAGAGGTTAATTATCCAAACCCCAAAGAATTCCTCACAATACATGACTATGATGCTCCCCCACTACTTCTGCTCGTGATCAGAGATTCACATATCGTCAGCCACCAAGGGACATGCTCAACTGATTAAGGTCAAACAGCTGACAAGCAAATCTGTGGTATTAAGCAGAATATTTGTTGTAGCCCATCTTTTATACCAAGACAAAACAATGTACATGATAACACTTCCAATCAATTAAGATCAGAAGCCATGAGAGCCATTGCCTGGTACTGCATCAGGGCATTTTATTATTATTATTATTATTATTATTATTATTATTCATTTTGTTTGTTGTGTGCAATTTTGTGTATTCATCTTTATTTTATTTAATTTATTCAATTTTAGAAAAATTGCAGCATTTCTTTGACAATTACAGAGTACAGTGAACTTATTTTGTGCATGACTTTTACCCCACCCTGCATATATATATATATATATATATATATCTTCTGTCTTTTACTTGTTAGTCATTAGACTGGCCAAACTGGAGCACTGCCTTGACAAATTTCTAGTTGAATGAATTGACCCCTATACTTAATTTTTGCTTTTTTTTAAGCCTAGTACTTATTCTATCAGTCTCTTTTGACAAACCACTAAGTCTTGGGGGTGGGGGTAAAAACACATGAATAATAGTTGGCAAGTGGTAGTGGGGGTCAAGCAGAGACACAAAGACACACACACACACACACACACACACAAATATGACCATAAATGTAAACAAATGTTTGTTTTTTAAAGCATTGAAATGTGTACTGCACGATACAAATAAGATGATAATTTTCAAACATACAAACGTGGGAATAACAGCAGAAATATTGGATAAGATACCCTTATAAAGCAGAAACATTTGTCAGCAACCAGCTATAAGACTTTAATTTCCTTTACTAAAGGGATGTGCATTTAAGTTTCAAATTTTTCCGCTTTATAAGGATATCTCATCTAATATTTCTGCTGTTATCCCAGTGTTCGGGTGTTTGAAAATAAATTATCTTCTTTCTTGTATCTTGCGGTACATATTTCAACGTTTATATAGTTGTACATTGAGCTTTGTAGCTTTATAAGTTCTAAAATTGTGGGTTAATTTGTCAGTGGGCAGTTAAACTTAATTGGTAAAGCACTTGGCTGGAAACGAAAGGGATGTGAGTTCGAGTCTCCTGGCTGATTGCTAACAAATCTTTCTGTTTTATAAGGGTATCTTATCCAATATTTCTGCTGTTACACCAGTGTTCATGCATTTGAAAATAAATTGTCAATTTATTTGTATCTTATATATATATATATATATATAAGGATTTACTTTTCGTAATGAGATAAAAAAAACAAGACTGTGTGTATAATATAGAACATTTATAAATAGGCATTTATAAATAGAACATTTATAAATAAGACCTTCTATTTATAAATGTTCTATATTATACTCAGATTTGTTTTTTATCTCATTACGAAAAGTAAATCCTTATATTCACACGCTGATATATGACCTACGTTGAACCCCTTATTCGCATAATCAGAGAACCTGGAGCTTAAATGTGGTCTATCCATAGCACTTACTCAGCATTACCTGAAACCTCTGGGTCTAATTGACACCACTATCGCTCATAACCTATTTATATATATCATCATCATCATCATCGTTTAACGCCCGCTTTCCATGCTAGCATGGGTTGGACGATTTGACTGAGGACTGGTGAAACCGGATGGCAACACCAGGCTCCATATATATATATATATATATATATATATATATATATATATATATATATATACACACATATATATATATATGATGGGCTTCTTACAGTTTCTGTCTGCAAAATCTACTTACAAGGCTATGATTGGCCTGAGGTGAAAATAGAAAACACTTGCTACACAGTGGGACTGAACCTAGGACCATGTGGTTGGGAAACAAGCTCCTTACCACACAATCACACCTGCACATATATATAATCCAATCCAACTCAAACACACACACACACGCACATATGTATATATACATGTGTTTGTTCTTTTGTCACTGCAAGTATTTTTTTTCTCTCTTCACCTTTTCATTCTGTATAAGAGCATAAGCTCAAAATATAAAAGACTTCTATTTTTCTGGAGTGTAAACCTAATTCAATGTTTATTTGTTATTTTTAACATCATCATCATCATCATCATTGTCGTTTAACGTCCGTTTTCCATGCTGGCATGGGTTGGACTGTTTGACTAAGAACTGGCAAGCCGGGAAGCTGCACCAGGCTCCAATCTGATTTGGCAAGGTTTCTATAGCTGGATGCCCTTCGTAATGCCAACCACTCTGAGAGTGATATATATATATATATATATATATATATATATATATATATTACAGGCTTCTTCCAGTCTCTGTCTACCAAATCTATTCAGAAGGCTTTGATCAGCCCAAGGCTATAAATAGAAGACACTTGCTCAAGGTGTCAGGCAGTGAAACTGAACCTGGAACCATGAAGCTGAGAAACAAACTGCCACACTTGCACCTATGCTTTCCACCCAACCGTGCCTAGGCCTGTTTAATGAACCTTTCATATAAAAAAAATAAAAATAAATATTTTTACCACATTACTGTCAAACATTATTTTATACTTTATTACCCAGAGTGTGTCATACTATCTAAGCTTTTGTCAAATATAATAGAATCCATTCATTATCATTAAGAGTGACATGCCATGTAGTATTGTCATGAACATGTCACAATTTGTATAATATGACCAGAAGTGTAACGTCATCAAGAGGTATAAAAATGAAATACTATCCATTGTTATTGTCAAGTGTATAGTACAAATGACTCCAAAGATCATATGGGATAAACAGAAGGGAGGAGGGAGAAATATATTCTTGTACCAGAGACTGTGACTTAACCCTTTAGCATTCAGATTACCCTGTCTTATTACCTCCACCTTAGCAAAGGTGGAGGTATTGTTTTCAGTTGCATTTGTTTGTTTTGTTTGTTTGTCTGTCCGTGGACAAGATATCTCAAGAACTGCTGGATGGATTTGGATGAAACTTTCGGGGATGTTTGGCCTTGTGACTGGCGCAAACTGATTAGATTTTGGGATCGATCCAATACTGGACAAGGATTCTGGGTTATTTTTCCATTTTTTTTTTTTTTAACTTAATTTTTGAGAGCGGTCAGGTTCATTTTTAGTATTTTCATTTGTGGGAGAAGTCGAGTTTATTTCAGATATTCTCATTTTAAAAACCATCTCCGGCTAATTATCAAGAGGGTATTGGTGTTGCCTTGGCAGAGGTTTATGGGGTAGCGATTCATGTAAAAAGTGGGGCAATAATGGGGTAGCAATTCATGTAAAAAGTGGGGCAATAATAGGGTAGTGGTTCATGTAAAAAATGGGGTTATAATGGGGTAGCGATTCATGTTAAAAGTGGGGCAATAATGGAGTAGTGATTCATGTAAAAACAACAAAATAATGGGTTCATTGGTTTAAATTTTATTTGTGAAATATAGTTGCTTTGAATTTGCTTCAGAAAGAGGTCTATGTTTGTGATGGTTAATTGGGGTGGGGGCACTAGGAATGTTGTCTGGGTGTTAAAAGGGGCAGCAGCCTGAAAAAGTTTGGGAACAACTGATGTAGACTAATAATATAACCAGAATAGCCGATCTGTCTCTCCAAGATATGTTGACCTTGGATGCTGTATTTCAACAGTTTTCTCAACTAAGAAATTTATATATGGAAAAATCATTCTATTTCTAGTTTTAAAGATTAGAGCAAATATCAGCTTTGGAGTTTGAAATAAAAGTGAAAGAAAATATTATCAGGAATAACAGCAGAACAATTGAGTTATTGTTGTACTAAAAAAGACATGTACTTTTCAGACATGTTACTCACACCAAGATAATGGTTGGAGAAAAAGGAATAATAAAAACATCCCCAATAATATTGTGGTCTTATGTGTATATATTTATATATAGATACATTAATCATCATTCTTTAATGTTCATCTTCCGTGGGTTGGACAGCAAATTATATTTGTAGATATTTTTTATTTCAGGAAGTAGGGGGGGAAAAAAATAAATAAATAAAAGTTCTTCAAAAAGTTGAAGATTCTTTCATCAGATGTTTAAAAATACAAAAACGACCCTGAAATTTTCTTACATTTTTTTCAGCATTAAAGCAAACAAAAAAAAAAAAAAGAAAAAACTGTAAAACTGAAAGTGATGTTCTTTAAAACAGGATCTTTAGACAAATAAAAAAAACAAATTGTTAACTGCCAATGGAAAGAAGGAATGAGGAAGACTTATGTTTTCACTAGTCTCAGGAAGTATATTATATTTACGCAGTTCCTTTCTGTAACATACACACACAAATAAATACAAAAAACTTTACAAGGACAGGAATTTAAAAATATACATAGGTGCAGGCTTGGCTGTGTGGTTAAGAAATTTGTTCCCCAACCACATAGTTCTGGGTTTACTCCTATTGTGTAGCACCTCAGGTAATTCTTCCACTTTTGCCCTGGGTTGATCTAAGCTTTGTAAGTGAATATGGTAGACAGAAACTGAAAGTAGTCTTTTGTGTATGTGTGTGTGTGTGTTATTCTTTTTATTCTACATTATTTACATTTGACGGATATTTGTTCTCATCTTGTTTGTTGTTAACACGTTTCGGCTGATATAACCTCCTTATTAATAATAATAATAATAACAACATCGAAAAATACCTTAGGAATGAGAACCCAGGAGGGTATATCAGCTGAAACATTGTGTTAACAACAAACAAAATGAGGACAAATATCTGTCAAATGTAAATAATGTACATAATTCCTCATCTCTTAAATATAGAACTGTGTGCTTTTATTTGTTTCAGTCGTTTGACTGTGGCCATGCTGGAGAACAAATCAACCCCAGGACTTATTCTTTGTAAGCCTAGTACTTATTCTATCAGTCTCTTTTGCTGAACCGCTAAGTTATGGGGACGTAAACACATCACCATCAGTTGTCAAGCAATGGTGGTGGGACAAACACAAATACACAAACATATACACACATACATATATACGACGGGCTTCTTTCAGTTTCCATCTACCAAATCCACTCACAAGGCTTTGGTTGGCCTGAGGCTATAGTAGAAGACACTTGCCCAAGGTGCCACACAGTGGGAATGAACCTGGAACCCTGTGGTTGGTAAGCAAGCTACTTACCACACAGCCACTCCTGCATGTGTTTTCAATTATCCCTTGTGAGTAGTTTTGAGAGACAAAAGCTGGAAAAACCCTACCGCACTTGTACATGAGTTTGTGTGTGTGTATGCATGTTTGTCTTGACGTTGCATGGCAGTTGTAAACACACTTCACTGTTGTACAGGTAATGTCAATTCTTTATGAAAGATATCCTACCAGGAGTAAATACTATCATGCAGACGAGGGTTGGCAAATAGAAAGGTATCCATCTGTAGAAAACTGCATTATCAAATTCCATCTGACTGATGCAAGCATGGAAAGTGGATATTAAAATGATAATATGTATATTTCTTTTGTCTTAACATCATGACTAACCATATCCGATGACTGGCACCTGTGCCAGTGGAGTACTAACAGCACTGTCCGAGCGTGTTCATTACCAGAGCAGCTGTTTGGCTTCTGTGCAAGTGGCCTGTAAATGGCATCATTTGAGCATAATTGGTACGAGCGTCGCCTTCCAGCACTTGTGCTGGTGGCACGTTAGAAAATCATTCGAGCGAGGTTGTTGCCAGTGCTGCTGGACTGGCTCCCGTGCAGGTGGCACATAAAAGCACCCACTACACTCTCGGAGTGGTTGGTGTTAGGAAGGGCATCCAGCTGTAGAAAGTTTGCCAGATCAGATTGGAGCCTGGTGTAGCCACCTGGTCCACCAGTCCTCAGTCAAATCGTCCAACCCATGCTAGCATGGAAAGCGGACGTTAAACGGTGATGATGATGATGATGATGATATAAGGCAGAATTGTTAGCAGAGTGGGTGAAACGCTTGGTGTCTTTACGTTCTGAGTTCAAATTCTGCTGAGGTCAACTTTGCCTTTCGGGATCAATAAATTAAGTACCAGTTGCGTACTGGAGTCGATCTAATCGACTGGCCCCCTCCCCCCCCCCAAATTTCAGGCTTTGTGCCTAGAGTAGAAAAGAATATATATATATATATATATATATATATATGTATATGTATGTATGTATGTTTGTATATGTGTGTGTGTACTGGTTTCAGTCATTGGACAGTGGCTATGTAAGGGTATTGCCTTGAAGGGTTTAGTGGAACAATCTACCCCTGTACTTATATTTAATAAGTCTGGTACTTGTTCTATTTGTCTCTTTTGCCAAATATATATGTGTGGAAAGAGAGAGAGAGAGAGAGAGAAGAAGAAAGGAAGAATGCCTAGCAATTGAAAAAGCCAAATAAACTTATTTGTTTCTTTTCTGCTTTAATTAACCTCTGGCCACCCTCTCTCTCTCTCTCTCTCTTTTGCAAGTCACAACAATAGATAGTTATATCTAGCAATAATGTTAATAATTCCGCTGCCAGTTCACTGCATCAACAATGATTACTCTGCTCAATGAAAATGCATGAACAGCTGATCATCAATGGTAGCCAGCCTACTAATACACTTCCCGCCATCTATTAGTGTTCAGTTAATACAGGTTCTGTAATGTTGTGTTGGAATTGGTCTGCAATCTTGATCCTGTGACCAACCAGATGTTGTTATACTTTGCACACAAGGTGCTTTGCATCATTTTAGCTTTCGAATGATACCATCCCAGAGGCTAGGTGAGCAAGCCAATGTTACCCCAATCAGGATAGTCTGTTGCAAGGTGTTACCCATTTACAGTTGAGTGGACTGGAGCAACATGAAATGAAGAGTTTTGCTCAAGAACACAGTGCACTGCTCGGTCCAGGATGCGATGTAAAAAACACCCGGGCCACTCTGTAAAGTGGATGGCATTAGGAAGGGCATCCAGCTGTAAAAAACCATGCCAGTACTGGGGCCACGTAAAAAGCACTCAGTTCGCTCTGTAAGGTTGCTGGCATTAGGAAGGGCATCCAGCTGTAGAAACCATGCCAAGACAGTGAAAACTGGTACAGTGCTCTGACTTGCCAGCATGGAAAACAGACGTCAAATGATAATGATGATGTAGCAATTGTGAGTACAACACACTAACCACTATGCCACACACACCCCCATGCAATCTATTCAATGGCTGACAAATCCAAACAACCTGCCAACATTAAACTTTGCACCACGTTTGGCAAATCTAACAACCAAAACCCTCAAAATGTTGTTGTTGGCACTCCGTCGCTTACGACGTCGAGGGTTCCAGTTGATCCGATCAACGGAACAGCCTGCTTGTGAAATTAACGTGCAAGTGGCTGAGCACTCCACAGACACGTGTACCCTTAACGTAGTTCTCGGAGAGATTCAGCGTGACACAGAGTGTGACAAGGCTGACCCTTTGAATTACAGGCACAACAGAAACAGGAAGTAAGAGTGAGAGAAAGTTGTGGTGAAAGAGTACAGCAGGGTTCGCCACCATCCCCTGCTGGAGCCTCGTGGAGCTTTAGGTGTTTTCGCTCAATAAACACTCACAACACCCAGTCTGGGAATCGAAACCGCGAGTCCACTGCGCCATTGCACCTCCACTCCTCAAAATGATTCATTAGGGAAAAAATTTGAAAACACATCTATAAGGACCGTTGCTAAGCAATCCATCAGCTCTCTCACTTGACTGGAGTTTGTCGAGAAATTCTTATTGAAAACTTGAATTTACATTGCAATGATTGTCTCTGTCTGTCTGTCCGTCTTTCTCTCTCTCTCTCTCTCTCTCCCACTGCTTCCTTGTCCTACTGGGGTAGCCAAGTGTCTCCTCTGAAGTAAGACAGCTATCCCTGACCCCCTATCATACCCCCAACCTCTCGCCTGGCCACATCTCTCAGTTTCTCTCCTTCTCCCAGCTGAGATGTCCTTGCCGTGCAAGCCACTTGGTGATCCCATGGGTACTGTGGTGTCACATAAAAAGCACCCATGCCAGTGCCACATAAAAAAAACCCCAAAAACTCTCATACACTCAGTAAAGTGGTTAAAGTTGAGAAGAGCATCCAGTTATAGAAACGATGCCAGAACAGACAATTTGTGCCTGGCACAGCCCTATGGCTTTCCAGTCCCTGTCAACCCATCCAACCCATGCCAGCATGGAAAATGAATGTTAAATGATGATGATTGTTGTGAAGTTTGTCTCCTGACGTTTTGGAGGTCAATAACGATCATGCACCTGCACATAAGTGAAGAAGCTGATTGTCTCGGTTGTGAATGCTGCTAAATGTAAAAGAAGACAACTCATTAATGGATAAACTACGTTAACTACCCAGAAAAAAAATAGGATCTTTTTTAAAACGGGGGCCACATTTTTCATCAATGTTTTACGTAGTGATTTTGGTACCGAAAGACTTTCAAACTTTGTATACTTATCTATTTTGTGTTATAGAACAGAAAAATATTTTTGTATTCGAATTTATTTCATGTAAAAAATTGTCTTATTTCGATAATTTCAACCAATCACTGACAAGTATTCAGTTGTTTACATTTACTCCTTTGGCTGATTAAGCGGTGTAAAGCGTATTTAATTTCCATAGCTTTGTTTTGCTTTTTTCTTTTTAAATTTGCTGTTTTACCCTAACCCTATCACCGATAGAATTGTTTCAGAATCGTTTGTTTATGTAGTCGGCACTTAATGTATATCGGCTGAATGGACGTCAGTGATTGGTTGAAATTACAGAAATACGACAACTTTAACATGGAATAACTTAGGGATTTCTTTTTTTTTAAGAAGACTAAGAGAAAAAGATGTTTTATATGACACATTCTACCAGTGTTCCAAGTTTCAAAGTGTTTCGTTAATGAAAAATGTGGCCCCCGTTTTAAAAAAGATCCAAAAAATAAATAAAACAGGATGTAAGCCAATCACAATGTATCATAGTTTGGAATCATCGATGTCACCATGAAATGACAGGTGATATTGAATGGCACTCCACAAGGACTTCTGTAATGCTTTTGTGACCTTCGAGATATGCTGGCATTACTGTGAAATTCAAAGGCGATGGTACCTGAACATAAATATGACACTCTCGGAGTGGTTGGCGTTAGGAAGGGCATCCAGCTGTAGAAACTCTGCCAAATCAGATTGGAGCCTGGTGTCGCCTCCTGGTCCACCAGTCCCCAGTCAAATCGTGCAACCCATGCTAGCATGGAAAGCGGACGTTAAACAACGACAATGATGATGATGAATATGAAGGAGATGACAAAGGACCAAGACATCTGGTGCCTTGCTGTACTCAAGAAAACCCGCTCATCACAGCGGGTTTATTGATATCCTAAAAGCACCTTGGTTAATGCTTGTCCTTGAGGGTCTCTGCACCATTAACCTTATTTCCCCCACCATATTTCTGGGCATCCAGCTGTAGAAGCTATGCTTAAACAATCAATGGAACCTAGAGTGGCTCTGGTCAAACTGTCCAACCCATTGCCAGCATGGAAAAAAATATGTTAAATGATGTGCATTAAGGATTGACCTACCTTTTACTTGTGGCACTGCCTTTAAGGGTTTTAGTCAAACAAATCAACTCCAGGACTTATTCTATCAATCGTTTTGCTGAACTGCTAAGTTCCAGGTACGTAAACACACCAACATTAATTCTCACATGGTGGTGGGGTAAACACAGACACAAAGACTTCTTTCAGTTTCCATCTACCAAATCCACTCACAAGGCTTTGGTTGGCCCGAAGCTGTAGAAGACACTTGCCCAAGGTGTCACACAGAGGGATGGAACCTGGAACCATGTGGTTGGGAAATGAGTTTCTTATCACACAGCCACCCCTGTGCCTGGCAACTTTTTGCTACTATCTCATAAATAAAGTCAGCCAATTGCAGCTGGTCTTAACAATGAGGCCAAGTGTAAAATGCAGAAGTAATTTAATTTCACAAACAGATAACAAAGTGTTCGGAGGCGGATCCAAGTTTAAAATAAATGTGCCTGTACTGTATTATTTTACTTTTGACTAAATAACATTGTCAAAGCTGAGATGATTTTAGACACTGAACAGTGGATCATAATACACCCAGGTATATACGAGGAAGGTGGAGTGCAATGTCTTGTACAGGAGGAGAAGTTGACATTGAAAAAGAAAAGAAAAAAAAATTATACATGCATGAGCTAGCAATGCCACCACGCCTATATCATATACTTATAGGTACATAAATACACATACCTTTCTTTTATTCTTACTTGTTTCAGTCATTTGACTGTGGCCATGCTGGAGCACCGCCTTTAGTCGAGCAAATTGTCCCCAGAACTTATTCTTTGTAAGCCTAGTACTTATTCTATCGGTCTCTTTGCCGAACCGCTAAGTTACGGGGATGTAAACACACCAACATCGGTTGTCAAGCGATGGTGGAGGGGACAAACATAGACACACACACACATATATATATACGACGGGCTTCTTTCAGTTTCCATTTACCAAATCCACTCACAAGGCTTTAGTCAGTCCGAGGCTAAAGTAGAAGACACTTGCCCAAGGTGCCACGCAGTGGGACTGAACCCAGAACCATGTGGTTGGTAGGCAAGCTTCTTACCACACAGCTATGCCTGCACACACAAGTATTTTTTCTTTTACTTGTTTCAGTCATTTGATTCTGGCAATGCTGGAGCACTGCTTTTAGTCAAACAAATCAACCCCAGGACTTATTCGGTCTCTTTTGCTGAACCATTGAGTTAGAGGGACATAAACACACCAACATCGGTTGTCAAGCGATGGTGGTGGAGACAAACACACATCTATATATGATGGGCTCCTTTCAGTTTCCATCTACCAAACCCACTCACAAGGCTTTGATTGGCCCAAGGCTATACTTGAAGACACTTGCCCAAGGTGTTTATGCAGTGGGACTGAACTAGGAAGCCATGTAGTTGGGAAGCAAGCTTCTTACCACACAGCCATTCTTTTATTTGTTTCAGTCATTTGACTGTAGCCTGGCTGGAGCACCACCTTGAAGTGTTTGTCGGATAACTTGACTTATTGTAAGTTCTAGTACTTATTCTACCAGCTTCTTTGCTAAACTGCTAAGTTATAGGGATGTAAACACACAAACACTGGTTGTCAAGCAATGATAGGGGACACACACACAAATAAATATGACAGGCTTCTTTCAGTTTCCATCTACCAAATCCATACACAAGGCTTTGGTCAGCCCAAAGCTATAGTAGAAGACACTTACCCAATATGGCCATGCAGTAGGACTGAACCCAGAACCATGTGGTTGGGACCACACAAACACACATCATCATCATCATTTAACGTCCGCTTTCCATGCTAGCATGGGTTGGACAATTTGACTGAGGACTGGTGAATCCAGATGGCTACACCAGGCTCCAATCTGATTTGACAGAGTTTCTACAGCTGGATGCCCTTCCTAACGCCAACCACTCAGAGAGTGTTGTGGGTGCTTTTACGTGTCACCCGCACGAAGGCCAGTCAAGCGGTACTGGCAACGGCCACGCTCAAAATGGTGTATTTTATGTGCCACCCACACAAGAGCCAGTCCAGGGGCACTGGCAATGATCTCGCTCGCAAGTCCTTACACATGCCACGGGCACAAGTGCCATCCCGATATATATATATATATACACACACACACAGCAAATTTAATAAAACGTGGTCATGACGTCAATACAAAATGTTGACATGAAATCAACACCAAAGGTATTTGGTAAAAGGCCAATTTCAAGAGTCCACAAAAAACTAGTTTCTTACAGACAAAAGCTTCAGATTTTCAGGGAGGCGGTGGGGAAGTAAAATGGCATTGCTATGTCTTCCCCTGCAAAGTCATGAAATCAAACAAAGTTTGAAATAGGAAACCAAAAACCAGACTGCAGGTTTGGCCTGAAGAAACAGACTGTATTTATCAGCTTAGTCACTGTAAGTAAATAGTGTAAACATTCAAATATCGTCAATATCTCTCCAGATCCTGTTGCATTTCAAATGCAATTTTTGGCTTTTTTCAAGCTATTTTGGTGTACAAACTGATCTGTTTTCTTTATCTTGCTGTAAATTTAGTTTGGGAGAAAAAAAAAAAAAAAAAACATCGAGGATTGATGTCAGAAAATAGTTTCCTTATATTCTATGGTGCTCACATGAAAATATTGTTTTCCTATGAATTGCCACAAAACAAAATGGTTTGAACAACAAAGAGTAGGTATCTCATAATAATTCTGCTTGTCATTCTGTTACTTAGCCTGTCGATAATGCTTTCACATGATTAGAGAAAAAGGAGAGATAGAAGCATTCATGATGTGAAGTAGGGGCAATATAATATTTATTATGTGGTTAAAATAGTTAGTTGAAGGTAGTGGTTATATAGAGGAGAAGAGTTAAAAAATCTAATTTAAGCAGAGGGGTGATGTTCTGATAGTGAGGTTAAAGAAAGGCAGAGAAAAAGAGAGAAGTGATGACTGGATAGTGAAAAGTGTATTTTCTTTTTAACTGAACTAAGTTTTCTATATCACCTATCACTTAGCGCATAAGTGCAATTCCATAAAATATTCATGCTTATTCATGTGGAAGATATATGCAATTTAACTACAGGTTGTATCATATGTACGGGATATATTTTTTGTTCGTAGGAAAAATAAGAGTGAAAATTTATTTTAAGAGTGCTGTGTATTAAGTCTATAAAACTGTGCATATAGTAATCATCGTATTCCAATTTCTTTCACTTTCCAATGAATAGCAGATGAGCGACTATCTTTCCATACAGACACAACACAGGCTATGCTTTCAGGCTCTTTAGAAATAACCCTGTAGGTTTACCATTAATTCCATGAAATATTCACGGGTCCTGCTAGTAATTATTAGTCTTAGAAGGAAGAAAGAAAACAGTTAGGATTTGAACTCAGAACAATGATGGTGCAGCTAAGGCTATGTGATTAAAAAGTATGCTTTGTAACCAATTTCTACTATAGCCCTAGGCTGACCAATACCTTGTCAGTGAACTTAGTAGTCAGAAACTGCGCAGAAGGCAGCGAGCTGGCAGAAACGTTAGCATGCTGTCTGAAATGCTCAGTGGTATTTTGTCTGTCACTATGTTCTGAGTTCAAATTCCGCCGAGGTTGACTTTGCCTTTCATCCTTTCAGGGTCGATTAAATAAGTACCAGTTACGCACTGGGGGGGGGGGGGGGGGGTGTCGATATAATCAACTTGATCTGTTTGTCTGTCCCCTCTGTGAGTAGCCCCTTGTTGGCAGTAAAGAAATAAGAAACTGTGCAGAAGATCATCAAATATGTGCGTCATTGTCTGCCCCTTGCTAACCAGTGTTGGTTTGTTTATGTCCCTGTAATAGCAGGTCAGCAAGAGACCTATAGACTAAGTACCAGACTTCAAGTAAAAGGAAAGATGCTGGATTAGGTCTGCAAAGGACACAGATAGCAAATACTTCCCTTCCAGATCCAGCATTTTATCATCATCAAGCTTTTCCAATGCTTGCATGATCAGACTGAATTTCTCAAAAAACTGATTTTTGACAGTTGGATACCTTTGTCGTCAACATTCACTTGCTTCCAAGTAAGGCAATATTTCCAGTGAAAGATTGTAGAGGAAGGACACTGCTTGTACCACAGTGACATTTGTTCCACAGAGGCAAGGTGACTGAGTTCCTTTTGAGTGTTGGGTCTCACAGAGGTAATGACCCAGATCTTTGGCATTATGTCGGGCTTGAGAAGAAAGCCCATCAAGCCAAGCAAAATTGCAATCATGGCACCCATATTGGTGGCATGTAAAAGCACCCATTACACTCTCGGAGTGGTTGGCATTAGGAAGGGCATCCAGCCATAGAAAACTGTGCCAAATCAGACTGGAGTCTGGTGCAGCCTTCCAGCCCAGTCAAACCGTCCAACCCATGCCAGCATGGACAATGGATGTTAAATGATGATGATGATATATCATGTGATGCCAAAGAGGAGGAGATACAAAGACACACACTGGCGTTCTTTTAGTTTTAGCTTCTGTCAAGAAAACCTACTCACAAGGTTTTGCTCAGCTCTGGCCATAGTAGTGGTCATTTGCATTAGGTGGCACACAGTGGGACTGAACCTGAAGCCATGTGGTTGGAAAGCATATTTCTTAACCATTGCCATCCTTAAAGGCAGAGTTTTAGACTTTCAGTGAACTACTGTAAAACTCTGGCTTGTATCCACAGATCAATATTCATTAATCAAAATGAGTGAGATTACTTACTGATGCTCAGAGATTATAAGAAAAACTTCACAAGACAAGACAGTAAGAAGAAAACAATGCCATTAATATGTGGATCAGCGTTGTCATGGTTTAATGTTGGATTTCCATGTTTGGCAGGAGCCACACCAAGTTCTAGAATCTGTTTTGGCATCATTCCTACAGTTGGATGTCCTACATAATGCAAACCAAGAGTGTAGTGGGTGCTGAAACCAGTCTAAATTTAGGATTATTCTAGAATTTCATCGAAACGGCAGTGAAACATGGGCTGTGACTGCTTAGGACATGCGTAAGCTTGCAAGTAACGAAGTCAGTATGGTCCGCTGGATGTGTAATGTCAGTGTGCATACAGGACAGAATATAAGCGCCCTGAGAGCAAAGTTGGACTTAAGAAGCATCAGATGTGGTGTGCAAGAGAGACGACTGTGCTGGTATGGTAATGTGTTGCGAATGGATGAGGACAGCTGTGTGAAAAAGTCTCACACCCTAGCAGTTGAGGGAACCTGCGGAAGAGGTAGACCCAAGAAGACCTGGGATGAGGTGGTGAAGATCGACCTTCGAACACTGGGACTTACCAAGGCAATGACAAGTGACCGAGACCTTTGGAGATATGCTGTGCTTGAGAAGATCCAGCAAGCGAAATGAGACCATAACTGTGGCCTATGCCAGTGTTGTATAACCAGCCCATTTATGAGTACCCTTCAATCATTGGACAATAAACTATGCTTGCAGAAACTTGTTGAGAAGTGGTTGGCATTAGGAAGGGCATCAAGCTGTAGAAACTTTACCAGATCAGATTGGAGACTGGTGCAGCCTTCTGGCTCGCCAGACCTCAGTCAAACCGTCTAACCCATGCCAGCATGGAAAGCAGATGTTAAACAATGATGATGATAACGAAAGAGTATATTTTGGAGAGAAGAATAGTAATGAAAGGGTTAAAAAGAACTTTGGCATAAAGAAATCTGGAAAAGAAAGGAAGAGAGGTATCTGAATAGCAGCGCATAGCAAAAGTGGGCAAAGCACAGGTAAAATTCACTTTTTTATTAACACAAATTTTTTATCTTTATCAACCACTCAGCAGAATGGACTTAGTGCTTTTTATGTGACACAAGCACAAGCTAGCTGAATAGTACTAGTAATCATCATCATCATCATTTAACGTTCGCTTTCCATGCTAGCATGGGTTGGACGATTTGACTAGGGACTGGCGAACCAGATGGCTACACCAGGCTCCAATCTGTTCTGGCAACAGCCACACTCAAATGGTGTTTTTTTTACGTGCCACCTGCACAGGAGTAAGTCCAATGTTTTGTTCACATGCCCACTGGCACGAGTGCCAGTAAGGCAAAGCTGGAAGCAATTGCGCTCAAATGGTGTTTTTTACGTGCCACCGGCACGGAAGCAAGACCGCTGCTCTGGCAGTGATCCTGCTCAGATGGTGCTGTTAGCGCTCCACTGGCGTGGGTGCCAGTCATCGAATTTGGTTATGTGGAAAAATTTTTTCTTAAGAATTAATGAAATAAAAGTTAAAACTAAATGGTTAAGCCAATAAATTTTACTGGCAAAAGGTTTTAAAAAAAAGTATATTTGAATGTAATGGTTTTTATAGAATCTTAAGAATGTATATAAACTTGTGATAAAAATAGCAATATTGTGTATATACATATAGGTTTGGTGATGCATGAAAATCTCAGCCCTTGAATAACTCTGTTGTTCCTGATAGATATTAAAATATATATACATATGCATACAAACAAAACATAACATCGTGGCTGTTTTGAAAAAGAAGATAACTACCAAGGTTTACTGTTTTTTTTTTCCCTTTTCCTTTTTTTAATGTAACAATGTCAAGCATTACTACTTAAAAAAGTGAGTAAGAATTAGAATTCAGTTTGGGTTACAGAAATTCCTTCATTATCAGCTTTCTTTGAGAGAGTAAATCTACAGTTTATACAACACAATAAGAGGATTGTACAGAACACAACAGAACATATAATTCAGATTAAAAGTTTTTAAAAAAGAAATCACAAAACAGCAAATAATGTTGGGGAAAAAACCCCATAAAAATGAAATACTTTATTTTGACAGAAGATATGCTTCCATAAATTCATTGTACATACAAATGATTTTGGAGATAAATTATTATCTTACCTGAATTTTATGATCAATTTAGAAGCAGTATATTTCATTTAACTGAGACAGAAAGAAAGACAGACAGACAGAAAAGAAAGAGGGGAGGGAAGGGAGAGAAAGAGAGATAGAGGGGAAATGACTAGAAATATGAAAGAAAAGACATTTTA
>NC_142928.1:10939696-10959696 GCF_046866305.1 Octopus bimaculoides | reverse complement strand
AATCTGATTCAGTGTATTAGGAAGGACATAAATTTTAAGAAACAGTTAAATAGTCAGCAACCGTTCAGCTGGAATAGAGTCAGCCAGGGACCAAGTAGCAGAGAGCACAGACATCTTATCAAATTAGTTGAACACTGATCTGAGCTTTATAAATCTCTAAGTTCACTAGTATTAGGAAACAAACAAACATTCTCAGGGCAATAATAATAATAATAATAATAATATTCTTACAAACCTAATTGCTTCTTAAATTAAAAGTACCAAGTGCATAATCAATTGTCCTTCGCATGTAAAATTTATCATCATTCAAACATTAAAAATTTTAATAACACATCAGAAAGCCCACCACCTTATGTCCAAATGTACTGAAAATAATAGTTCACTGACCATGCTGGAGGTTATGAGAAAATAAAGAAAAAGAAAGATGAACAACTAATAATGTTACTAATATAACTAGTAATTATATAGGTTAGAAATAACTAGTAATTATGCTATTTACCATAATATTTGATAAAATGTTTATGAAAATATATGTTTATAATACATTAAAAGAATACCATTTTAAAATTCCAGAGCTGCATAATTTCAATCTTAGCAGCCCCATAATATTACACATATAATATTTAATAAATTATAAAATGTTTTCCGTCATTAAAAAAAACACTAAAGGTTAGTTTCTTGTAAAACAAACTTGCTGAACAGATTAAAATGAACGGAATTTGTAAATAAATAATAATAATACTTGGGAGTTGATGCGGAAGTAAAGACAATGTGTCACTGAGTAAGACGTACACTGACGTTTTTACTTTACCATAAGATATGAGTGCAGTTTTGAATGTGTTGAGTGATAAAACTTCTTCTCCCTCACCAGGGACAACTACATACTCAATGAAAAGGCAAAATCTGTGGAGTAAGTAAACAAGAATGTGTGTATATGTATACATATATATATATATGCACACATACATATATACACATATATACATACATATATGCACACACGTATACATATATGTACATAAACATATACATATATGCACATATGTATATATGTGTGTGTGTGTACATTAGTCTGTACACTTCTGTGTAAAAATGCTAAGGTCTCAATACTCACTTGTGTTAGTGTGCTTGGTCTGTATGTCTTGTAACAGTTGTTTGTTGGTAAAAACCTGCATGACTTCCTTATAGCCAAAAGTCTCATGCGGTTGATTTGATGTTAGTAGACATTACAAACCTTTTAGGTATGAGGAAACAACACAGAATACCGACACACAATTAACAATAAATATAATCATTATCCCAGACAGATTGATGATGATATGTGGAAATAACGTCATCATATATACATATAAATATATATATATATATATATATATATATATGTATATACATACATACATACATACACACATTCAATGTGCTGATTCAGGTTCAGAAGTTTATGTAAACAGGTATTTAGAAAAAGATTAAAAAAAAAAAAAAAAAAAAAAAGGAAAGAAGGAACAATCTATAGATGTTTTCTATTTGAGAAGCAATTAGGAAAACACTGTCATGAAACAGGAATGGCACTTCTTAGAAGTAACAGAGTAAAATATACAACTTTCCAAAAGAAAAAAAAAAAAAAAAAGAAAAGAAAGAAAAAAAATTCAGCCCTTAAAACAGAGCAAGTTGAAGTTGGCTTGTGGTAGGTATTTACAGTCGCAATATGGTATTTACTTTTGAATCAGTAAGTCGATAAGTGAGGCAGGAGATTGTTAGCACTAGGATGAAGTACAATCAATCCCGTAGCCAAGGATGGGCAGCTATGGATGCTTTGCTCCGGTCACCATAATCATAGAGAAGCTCCTCACCATTGTCTATATTCCGTGATGCAACCAAAATTAAATAAGGACGGCCTTTGATACCAATCAGCTTAGTCCGGCAATTTCCTGAGCGACTGTGGTTAATCAGCCGACCTAAACGCCCACTTTCATCAGTAGCGTCAACACTGCAGGAAAACAGAAATAGAAATAGATGTATAGTAAATAAAATCATCGAAAGGAAGAAGGAAACCAGAAACAATTCTGAAATCTACAATAGGAGATTTCTCTTAACTTTTATGAGGAGTGAAGAATGTAGAGGTTTGGAGTTAGACAGACAGACAGATAGATAGTCAGACAGATAGATAGACAGATAGATAGATAGATAGTCAGACAGATAGATAGATAGTCAGACAGATAGATAGTCAGACAGATAGATAGATAGTCAGACAGATAGATAGATAGACAGATAGATAGATAGATAGTCATACAGATAGATAGATAGATAGTCAGACAGATAGATATCTTTTTATTATAGCCACACAGGGCTAAATACAGAAAATGGACAAATTACAAAGTAGAGCTTTTCTTGGGGGGGGGGGAGACAGACAGATAGTCAGACAGACAGATAGTCAGACAGACAGATAGTCAGACAGACAGATAGTCAGACAGACAGATAGTTAGACAGACAGATAGTTAGACAGACAGATAGTTAGACAGATAGATAGTTAGACAGTTGGTTAGATAGATAGTTAGATATAGTTAGTTTTGATAGACCAAGTATATAGAATGTAACTTTAAAATACAGAAAGTTTATTTTAATTAGCTTTTTCCTTTTAAATAACTGTCTCAGTGAAAATACCCTAGTTAATTTCCAGAGTAAATAATCTGGTGTTGACTCATTTTTTATGCAGCCTTTTCTTTTTTTTGTGTTGCAAGTTACTTGGTGACCCTGTCAGTGCAGGTGCCACTTAAAAGCACTCAGTCCACACTGTAAAGTGGTTGGCATCCAGCTGTAAAAACCTTGCCTGTGCTTGTGCCACGTAACAAGCACTAAGTTCATTCTGCTGAGTGGCTGGTGTTAGGATGGGCATCCAGATATAAAAAAATCCTGCCAAAACAGAAATCTGGTGCAGGCTTCTACCTGGCCAGCACTTGTGAAACCGTCCCACCCATGCTAGCATGGAAGGCAGACATTAAACAATGACGATGAATTGGTAACTATTAAAGTTATTGATTAAAAACTGGCAAGAAACTACCAAAAGAAATATTAAACAGACTTACCAATAATTTTTGCTATTGTAGACAAAATAGTACATATAGCAGCCAAAACCAGAGTCCGAAGCATAAACACGTTCTCGATCTTTGGCTGCTGGATAACTTATAAGATCTCCAGCATATTCTACAACAAATTCTCCTTTCTTGAACGATCTGGTGGCTACCACACCTCGCCCTTTACCATTGAAATCAACCACCTAAAGCAGAAAAGAGAAAACAGTTATGTATACAAATTAATAACCAGGAAGACACTACAAGTCAAATTTTAATTTTTGAAATTGCATTGGTTGTAGGCATCCTTGTTTTAATGTCCATTTCTCCATGTTTGTATGAGTCGGGTGAAATCTGTCGAGGAAAATTTTCTAAGGCTGGATACTCTTTTGTTCACCAACACTCATCTTTTTCCAAATAAGGTAATATAGCATGAAGGCAGGCATTCTCGTGGAAGACGAAAAATGCATGACAGTCTGAATGATTGTGACACTTGTTTACAATCAGTGTGTGATGTTAAGACAAAGAAATACAAACACACATTATCATTTCAATATCCACTTTCCATGCTTGCATCAGTCAGATGGAATTCGATAATGCAGTTTTCTACAGATGGATACCTTTCTATTTGCCAACCTTCATCTGCATGATAATATTTGCAAGAAGGTTTTGATTCAGAACACATAAAAACAGTTTGTATCACAGATCTAGGGGTAGTCCCGGGTGGGTTAGTATTACAAAAGTTAAATGGTCATCACAACACTTTAAATTAGAGAACAGTCGAGACAAAATAATTCTAAATTTAGAAACAAAAGCAATTTACCTTTAGACCATCCTCTGTCCTGTTGAGAACAGCAGATTCAATATCTTGATATCTTTTCCACTGTAAAATACAATACACACCGAGGTAAATACTGACACTATTTCTAATTGCCTTTAGGTTCCAACACTATTGTTTAGTTAACCGAAGCCGTTATATTATTTCAAGCGCAGGCATGCTTGTACTTTGTAACCGTTTGATTTTGGGTTTAGTGTCAAAGCATGACATCTTGGGTAAATGTCTTATTTAGTCTTGGGTTGGTCAATTCTTTC
Source organism: Octopus bimaculoides (assembly GCF_046866305.1). Classification (NCBI taxonomy): domain Eukaryota; kingdom Metazoa; phylum Mollusca; class Cephalopoda; order Octopoda; family Octopodidae; genus Octopus; species Octopus bimaculoides. The sequence goes on along the minus strand of NC_142928.1, from coordinate 10,955,536 downwards.
CGAGAGAATTTAGTAGTAGAAAGAAGCAGTGTGGAAGATTGTGTAATTTACACACAAAAGATAAGAAACTGGAAATTGAAGAGAGGAAAAACAAAACTGGTGAATGAGTGTTTAGCCTCATGTTAATCTTGATAGAGCAGACCTGTGCCCGGAATTGTTCTAGCTGTGAACAGCCTGTTTTGTTATGAGCATTTAACCCTTTCGTTACTCTATGTATTCTGAGATGCTCTGTGTTTCTTTCAATTACTTTAAATCATCATCACCGTTTAGCATCCGCCATGAGGATTTTCGAGTGAGATCGTTGCCAGTGCCCCTGGACTGGCTCTTGTGCGGGTGACACATGAAATTTCTTCGAGCGAGATCGTTGCCGGTGCCCCTGAACTGGCTCTTGTGTGGGGTTGTTGTAGGATTTTCGAGCGAGATCGTTGCCGGTGCCCCTGGGCTGGCTCTTGTGCGGGTGACACATGAGGTTTCTCGAGTGAGATGAGCGTGGCTGTTGCCAGTACCGCCTGACTGGCCTTCGTGCGGGTGACACGTAAAAGCACCCACTACACTCTCTGAGTGGTTGGCGTTCAGCTTTAGAAACTCTGCCAAATCAGATTGGAGCCTGGTGTAGCCATCTGGTTTCACCAGTCCTCAGTCAAATCGTCCAACCCATGCTAGCATGGAAAGCGGACGTTAAACGACAACGACGACGACATGCTAGCATGGGTTGGGACGATTTGACTGAGGACTGGTGAACCAGATGGCTGCACCAGGCTCCAATCTGATCTGGTAGAGTTTCTACAGCTGGATGCCCCTCCTGATGCCAACCACTCCGAGAGTGTAGTGGGTGCTTTTATGTGCTACTGGCACGAGGGCCAGTCAGGTGGTACTGGCAACGGCCACGCTCAAAATGGTGTTTTTTATGTGCCACCTGCACAGGAGCCAGTCCAGCGGCACTGGCAACGACCTCGGTCAAATGTTTTTTCACGTGCCACCGATGTAAGTGCCAGTAAAGCGACGCTGGTAACAATCAGAATTTAGTAAAATAACTTAGTTATCATTCAGCTAGTGTTAGGAACATAAATTGTGATTAAGGTTTGGTGGAAGATATTAATTCCAAACTCATGAAAACAAGACATTTCTACTCAGAGCCAAAGCCGGGTTGGTAACGAAAGAGTTAATATTCTCTTTATAGAATGTATGATGTGGTCTGAAGCAGATTTGACTGCTATTTCAAGCTGACAAATTTGTCATATAAGGCAGCTTTTCTCACCTGGGGTCCATATCAGATCTCGTTGCTAAAATTTATCTGCAATTGGATATACTTCTAAAATACACAAAATATTTTCATTCATTTTATACAATCCTAATAATATTTAATGATAAAAATAGTAAACACCGATATAAAGGTTCACTAAACTGGATGAATGCTGCCAAGTCATGAGATTTCTGTTGCAAATGGAAGTATGGGAAAACAACTGTGGGTTCACTTGGTCAACAGAATCGATTTAAAGAATTGGCATGAAATAGAACAATAGAATGTAGAAGCCTGTCAAATCAGCTTAAGCTTTACACAGTTTCCGCGTTAGATGTAGGCCATGGTTTGCTGTGTAAGTAGACTATGACTGGTGGACCTTGAAAGGATGGTAGGCCTATAATCAGCAAACTATCTTGCAACTTTAGAAAGATACACACAACAGATTAGATGACACTTTATTGAAAAGCAGCTGAATGGGAATGTGAAACTCTGAGTAACAGTTTTTGTGATATTTCTGCTGCTTCTCAATAAAGCATATTACTCTACCTCTGGTATTTGAGTATTATTTTTTCCACCTTGTTTTGCATATATGTGCTTACTCCGGTTATATATATATATATATATATATATATATATAAAATCATTGTTTAACGTCCGCTTTCCCTGCTAGCATGGGTTGGACGATTTGACTGAGGACTGGTGAAACCAGATAGCTGCACCAGGATCCAATCTGATTTGGCAGAGTTTCTACAGCTGGATGCCTTCCTAATGCCAACCACTCAGAGAGTGTAGTGGGTGCTTTTACGTGCCACCGGCAAGAAGGCCAGTCAGGCGGTACTGTCCGAGAGTGTAGTAAGTAAGTGTTCCCATGCCAGGAATTGAACATATATATATATATTTAATTGATTTTTGAACCTTATTAAAGTCTCATCAGAGACATCTACATTATTCTGACAGTCTCCAGAGAAACAAGCAGCCAAACTGATACATGTATACACATACATACATATATATATATATACATATATGATTTCAGTGCAAATGTTTTTAAAATTTTTTATATATGTATCATCATCATCGTCATTTAATATCCGCTTTCCATGCTGGCACGGGTTGGATGATTTGACTGGTGAGCCAGAAGGCTGCACCAGGCTCAATCTGATCTGGCAAAGTTTCTACAGCTGGATGCCCTTCCTAATACCAACCACTCCGACACTGTAGTGGGTGCTTTTACATGCAACTGGCACGAGGGCCAGTCAGGCAGATCTGGCAATAACCACACTCAAAACGTGTTTTTTAGGTGCTACCTGCATGGGAGCCAGTCCGGCGGCACTGGCAACAACCACTCTCGAATGTTGTTTTTCACATGTCACTGGCACGTGCCAGTAAGGCGACGCTGGCAACGACCATTATATACTTTTCTACTCTAGGCACAAGGCCCGAAATGTATGGGAAGGGGGCCAGTCAATTAGATCGATCCCAGTATGCAACTGGTACTTAATTTATCGACCCTGAAGGGATGAAAGGCAAAGTTGACCTCAGAACGTAAAGACAGACAAAATACCACTCCGCTAAGCATTTCTACCAGCTCACCGCCATTATTATTATTATTTATATATATATATATATATATATATATATACACACACACACACACATATATATATATATACACATATATATATAGGCAAACTTTGTTGAGATTTGGACTGCATGACAAATGATGCATCAAGTAAGTCATGATATTAAAAAAAAACAAAACAAGACAAACATTTAATGTACTTTTTTGTTAGACATGCCATTTAGAAAGCCACAAAGATTGCAGTTTGCCTATACACACACACACACACACACACACACACACACACACACACACACATACACATATATATATATATATATATATATATATATATATATATATATATATATATATATATATATATATATATATATATAACTCACTCACTCTCTCACAAAAGGTGCAGGCTTGGCTGTGAGGTAAGAAGCTTATTTGCCAAACACATAATTCCAGACTCAGTCCCACTGCACGGCACCTTAGGCAAGTGTCTTCCACTATTGCCTCAAACTGGCCAAAACCTTGTGAATGGATTTGATAGACAGTAACTGAAAGAAGCCTATTGTGTGTGTTTGTCTCCAAGCACCACTTGACAACTGCTGTTGATGGAGTTTACGCTCCCTGTAACTTAGCAGTCTGGCAAAAGAGAGTGATCGAATAAATTCTAAGCTTAAAAGCAAAAATAACTACATTCATTCTTTTATTCTTTTGTGTGTTTCAGTCATTTGACTGCAGCCATGCTGGAGCACTACCTTTAGTCAAACAAATCGACCCCCAGGACTTATTCTTTGTAAGCCTAGTATGTATTCCATCGGTCTCTATTGCCAAACCATTAAGTTACGGGAACAAACAGACACATAAACCTACACATATATATACATACATACATACAAATATACGACAGGCTTCTTTCAGTTTCCGTCTACCAAATCCACTCACATGGCTTTGGTCTGCCCAAGGCTATAGTAGAAGACATTTGCCCAAGGTGTCACACAGAAGGATTGAACCTGGAACCATGTGGTTGGAAAGTGAGCTTCTTACCACACAACCACACCTGTGCCTACACCTACAATTTGCTTAAAAATTCTTCAAGGTGGTGCAATCTAATGATTGAAACAAATAATAGATAAAAGAAAGAAATTTTAAAAGTTTTAAAGCTCACCTCCAAAAATTTCTTTGTCTGTCTGTTGCTTCTTCTGACGGGAAAATAATCTGTGACAGAAGTTTGTCCCTGAAGATTATTATTATTATCATTCTTCCTGTATGACAAAACAAAATGTCATTTACAAATATCACAGAAGTAGAAACGGTTTTTCAAGTCATTGTGTTAAAAGATGACACTTTTCATTCTGCAATTATAAAAGAAACGAGCAACATCGACCGGCTGTAATGAGTCAATGTTGAATAGATCGGTAAAAATAGTTTAGTCAAGTGCACAGAGTATTTTGAGGATTACTTCAAAGGTACTATGAAAAAAAAGAAAAAAAAAAAACTTCAAGCGAACAGCATCTGGGTTCACTAATAACCGAAGTTGACCTAATTAAGAAGATGGTTTATATTTCTTACATTAATTAAGGCAGTGAGCTGGCAGAACTGTTAGCATGCTTAGAAGCATTTTGTTTGTCTTCATGTTCTAAGTTCAAATTCTGTTGAGGTCGACATTACCTTTCATCTTTTTGGTGTTGATAAAATATATACTACATTTGATGACTGGCACCCATGCCAGTGAAGTGCTAACAGCACCATCCGAGCGGGATCACTGCCAGAGCAGCGGTCTCGCTTCCGTGCCGGTGGCACATAAAAAAAAAAAACATTTGAGCGCAATCGTTTCCAGCTTTGCTTTACTGACACTTGTGCCAGTGGCATGTGAACAAAACATTGGACTGACTCCCATGCATGTGGCATGTAAAGAACACCATTTGAGTGTGGCCGTTGCCAGTACCGCCGGACTGGCCCACATGCCAGTGGCACGTAAAAAGCACTCACTACACTCTTGGAGTGGTTGGCGTTAGGAAGGGCATCCAGCTGTAGAAACTCTGCCAGATCAGATTAGAGCCTGGTGCAGCCTACTGGCTTGCCAGTCCTCAGTCAAACCGCCCAAGTCATGCTAGCATGGAAAGTGGGCGTTAAACGATGATGAACTGTCTATACTTCATGTAACTAATCTGAGATTTTAGCACTAAATACAGTATTTTAAGATAATATATATATATGCAGCTTACAGTGTTTGATTTTAATTTCCTGCACAAGGCCAGTAATTTCAAGGGAGAGGCAAGTTGATTACATTGAACCCTATGTTCCACCGGTACTTATTTTATTGATCCTGAAAGGACGAAAGGTAAAGTCGACCTTGGTGGAATTTGAACTCAGAATGTAAAGACAGATGAAAAATAGCTAAGCATTTTGCCCCAAGTACACATGGAAACATAGGTCAAACACAACATGTGGATCATATCATATCCATTCTACATGTATGCCTCACCACTGTGGCTGCTTCTATCCTCCATGGTGGATGTTCATTTGTATACAGAAAGAATCCCTTTGTCATCACCAGTGGGTTGGTGTTTCAAAACCACGCCAAACAGATGACTGGAGCTAGGTGCAGCCCTTCGCCTAGTCAGCTCCTGTCAAACTGTCCAACCCATGACAGCATGGAAAATGGACATTAAATGATGATGATAATGATGATCTATAGGTGCAAGTGAATTTATGTAACGGCTTCGTCCTCTCTGAATGTCATCACCATGTTATGTCTATTTTCTATGCTGGCATGGGTCAGAAGGGGTATTACAATCCAAATCAGTTTTTACTCAGTATTATTGCTCCCTAAATAGGGTCAAAGAACCAAGTCAGTCAGATTCCACAGTTTTTGGCTTAGTCTCCACAGCTGGATACCCATCCTAGCACCAACTACAGCCCAGAATGTACTGGATGTATTTTATATTTACCACTAACATTAGTGAAGTCTACCTTATCTTGCAAAGCTGAAGAGGCACTCCACAATCCGAAGAGGGGAAACAGAAGTGATGATGACAGGAACTGAGCTGTGGTTGAAATGGTGAGAGAAGCGAAAGTATGATGGGAGGAACAATGTTATCAATGTGAGAGGAAATTGAAATAAAACAGACAGTGATGCAGGGAGTAACAGAAGAATATATATATATATATATATATATATATATATATATATATATATATATATATATATATACACTGATTTGTGCGTGTGTAAGTGCATGTATACGTAGGAATGCATATAGGTGCAGGAGTGGCTATGTGGTTAAGTTGGCTGCTTCCTAACCTTGTGGTACAGGGTTCAGTCCCACTGCATAGTACCCTAGGCAAGTGTCTTTTACCATAGCCTCAGCTTTGCGAGTAGATTTGGATTTGGTCAATGGAAACTGAAAGAAGCCAGTTTACGTGTGTGTGTGTGTGTGTCTACACTGGTCTTGACATCATGTGATGGTTGTAAATGAACATCAAACAGGCAATGTTTGTTTTAGTCTATGAAAAACACATCTGGCTGCAAGGAAATATTACCTTGCTTGGAAAGCCAGAGCTGGCAACAGGAAGGGCATCCAGCTGTAGAAAATCAGCCTCAATAAACTGTCCAACCCATGCAAACATGGAAAAGCAGATGCTAAATTATGATGATGATGATGACTTAACCAGGCAGGAATTGCTATTTTTGAGGAGGATCTAGTCACACAAGCCAACTTACACAGAGCTCCTTTTCAAGTAATACAGGTTCATAGGGCCAATGCCCCAGTTTCTGTGGCATATACATTACCCCTGGACGGGATGCTGATCCATTGCAGGGTTACTCACTTTTGCTAGGTGAGTGGACTGGAGCAACATGAAACTTAGTGTTTTCTTCAAGAGCACAACGCATCAGCTGATGCAGGAATTGAAACCACAATCTTACAATCAGGACCCCAACCCCTAAGCCACATGCCTCCACTTACACAAAGCTTCAGATGAAAAGGATCTTACCAACTCAATAAATCAGCTGCTGAAGATGGCAAATTAAAAAGAACAGCCACTACATGGCAATCTGTTGAATCTACTTTCATTATTAACCCTTTCGTTACTGTATTTATTTTGAGACGCTCTGTGTTTCTTTCAATTACTTTAAATATAACAAAGAATTTAGTAAAATAACTTAGTTATCATTCAGCTAGTGTTAGGAACATAAATTGTGATTAAGGTTTGGTGGAAGATTTTAATTCAAAACCCATGTAAACAAGACATCTCTACTTGGAGCCAGAACTGGTTTGGTAACAAAAGGGTTAATGTGATCCAGACTGAAATAAATCAATATAAAAATAATGCAGTGTTACTACAGAAATTGTTAATATATATCCTTATTTCTCTACTGCCCACAAGGGGCTACACACAGAGGGGGCAAACAAGGACAGACAAATGGATTAAGTCGATTATATCGACCCCAGTGCATAACTGGTACTTACTTAATCGACCATGAAAGGATGAAAGGCAAAGTCGACCTCAGAACATAGTGGCAGACGAAATACCGCTAAGCATTTCGCCTGGCATGATAATGATTCTGCCAGCTCACCGCCTTATTGTTGGCACTCCGTCGCTTATGACATTGAGGATTCCAGTTGATCCGATCAACGGAACAACCTGCTCGTGAAATTAACGTGCAAGTGGCTGAGCACTCCACAGACACGTGTACCCTTAACGTAGTTCTCGGGGATATTCAGCGTGACACAGTGTGACAAGGCTGACCCTTTGAATTACAGGCACAACAGAAACAGGAAGTAAGAGTGAGAGAAAGTTGTGGTGGAAGAGTACAGCAGGGTTCGCCACCATCTCCTGCCGAAGCCTCGTGGAGCTTTAGGTGTTTTCACTCAATAAACACTCACAACGCCCGGTGTGGGAATCGAAACTGCGAGTCCGCTGCCTTAACCACTGGGCCATTGCACCTCCACTCACCGCCTTATATATATATTGATAATATATATCATGTGGTAATCAACCTAACTAAGCAACACCTTACAATATTAGGTTTGACTCAGTATGATCATTTGATTGCTAGAAATAGCAGCCCAAATCCCTTCAAGCCACACTTACCTTTACATTTTAGAAAAACGGAAGACAATACAAAGGATTAGATTATCTACTATAGCTTTGGGTATATTGATTATAGGAGATAGGTGTGGATGGACGGTTTTGATTGCCACCCTGCTTGGTCAGGGTTAATTTGAAACTAAACGAAAACAGCTCTAGCTTATATTGTGGTTATCTTTATTGTCACTGAATAAATACATTGTTAATTCATAAAGAACAATGTCTGGCAAACAGCCACACCACCACCACCACCACCATCATTCTTCAAACCTTTTAGCATCTAAAACAGCCATACCTGACCCAAATATTCTACCTGTTTTATATCCAGGCCGGCCAAATCTAACCTCTGACACCTACCCTGCAACATGATTCTAAAAATAAACCTTGAAGCTATGAGAATACAGGACTGATTTTATAAAATGTGAATCAATAGCTATTACATTTGACAAAGTAATCTGAATGCTAAAGGATTAACATCCATTTTCTATGCTGGCATGGGTTGGATGGGTTGATCAGAACTGGCAAGTTGGAGAACTAGGCTAGGTTTCTATGGTTGGATGCCGTTCGTAACGCCAACCACTTTACAGCGAGTGCTGGGTGCTTTTAAAGTAGCACTGGCACAAGACTCTTGCAGGCCAACCCTCTTCACACTTCTGCTGTCAAAGATGGGTCTTCTAGAGTACAGCAAAGCACCAGCTGATATACACATCATCTCTGTCATTTAACATTCATTTTCCATGTTGGCAGGGGTTGGACAGTTTGACCAGAGCTGGCCAGTAGGAGAGCTCCATCAGTCTATTTTGACATGGTTTCTATGGCTGGATGCCCTTCCTAAATCAACCACTTTGCAGAGTGGATTGAGTGCTGTATATGTGGCACCAGCACAGGTGCTTCTTACACAACCTTTAAATAACAACTGGCTTTAGTTTAGCTTCCAGGCCAGGCTCAATCCAGACATGCTAGTCTTGACCATCCTGCCTTTTTAAGACTACCTAGGACTACCTTAGGCCTCATGGAAGCGAGGTGGAGGAGTTCTTTTCGAGTGTTGGGCCTCATGAAGGCAATGACCAAGGCCTTTGGCATTATGTTGTGCTCGAGGAGAAGACCCATCAAGATGAGCAAAATTGCAGTCATGGAAGATATTGGTGTTACAAAAATTGGCACCTGTGCCAGTGGCACATAAATGCAGCCCGGAGTCACATAAAAGAACCCATTACTCTTGGAGTAGCTGGTATTATGAAGGGCATCCAGCTGTAGAAAATCATGCCAAATCAGACTGGAGTCAGGTGCAGCCTTCCAGTGTGCCAGCCCAGTCAAACTGTCCAACCCATGCCAGCATGGACAACGGATGTTAAATGATGATGATGAATGTACCCTTCACTTTTTGAGACAGTGGTGGTGAGGTATGTGATCCCCATGGAGGTCTGGCTGCTGTTTCTTGCAGGGCAAGCACACAGAAGCCTGTAACATAATTGGATAATTACAAATGTGCAGAGGAGAGAAAAGAAAAGTTCATTTTAAGATTTTCCCTTGAAGTATCAAAAAGCAGACAGAATATGTGCAACACAGACAGGCGCAGGAATGACTGTGTGGTTAAGAAGCTTACTCTGCGACCACATGGTTCTGGGTTCAGTCTCACAGCACAGCACCTTGGACAAGTGTCTTCTAAACGAATGTTGGTTTGTTTACATTTCCATAAATTAGTTAGGCAAAAAGAGGCAAACAGATACCAGACTTAAGCAAAAATAAATACTCGGGTCAATCTGTTCAATTAGAAACACTTCAAGGTGGTACTCCAGCATGGTCGCAATCCAATGGCTGAAACAACAACAAACAACCAAAAAAACACTTACTTTTGCCGGGTTGATGTTTTTGGCTTTTGCTTCGGTGACAATGAATTTCGATGTGTTGAAACAACTCGGCGCTTTTTTGTACGGCCTTTTTTTTTCCTGGAAGGCTTGTCTGAAGGTGACTTGAGCAATAGCAATGGATTGCAGGTATTGCCATTTTCTGTGTTTGTGGGGTTCCCAGGATCAACGGTGTACAGATCAGGTTTCTCGTACGAGGCAATACTACTAGTGGGTGAAGAATCTGGGGTCAAAAGGACACTTGGAGGAGTATGCTCTTGATTTGGCTGGCACTCACCGTTCTCAATATTACGACCTAAAAGTAAAAAGAAAGAAGAAAAAAAATCAATCTGAAGAACAATTTCTTGATGCTTGAATAAGGAATTAACTGCTACAAAAAAAAAAAAAAAAGACAATTATAAAATACATTTTACATGGGTTTGTGGTTAAGAAGTTTGCCTGGCAATCATGTAGTCTTAGGGTTCAATCCCACTGTGTAGCATTTTGGTTAAGAGTTATCTATTATAGCTCTGGTCCAAACAATTCCATATGAAGGGATTTGGTGGATAGGAACTGCAAGACACCTCTTTTGTGTGTGTGTGAATTTATATGCTTGTCTTTGAGCAAAATGGTAGTGATATTGGTTCCAAATTTTGGCACAAGGCCAGCAGTTTCAGAGGAGGGGGGGGGAGAGTCGATTATATTGACCCCCACTGAAAAAAGAAAAGGCAAAATTGACCTCTGATTACAAAGATGGACAAAATGCTTAACAGCATTTTTCCCAGCGTGCTAATGATTCTGCCAGCTTGCTTGACATTACAGCCGGTCACTGTTGTGAATACAAGTAAGGGTTGGTGACAGGATGAACATCAAACTAAAATTCTACTCCAAATAATGCTTCATCCAAACCAATGCCAGAAGGAAAAAAAAAAAAAAAAAAAAAAAAAATGGAGGCCAAGTCAACAATATATGAAAGAATTAGAGAAATGAGTACTATTGAACAAAATGATAAAATTCTTAGCGTGGCCGTTGCCAGTACCGCCTGACTGGCCTTTATGCCGGTGGCACGTAAAAGCACCCACTACACTCTCGGAGTGGTTAGCGTTAGGAAGGGCATCCAGCTGTAAAAACTCTGCCAAATCAGATTGGAGCCTGGTGTAGCCACCTGGTACACCAGTCCTCTGTCAAATCGTCCAACCCATGCTAGCATGAAAAGCGGACGTTAAACGACAATGTTGATGATGATCCACTAAAATCATACTTAGAAGTCCTTAGATTACTTAAAAATACTTTTCCCTTTGGTTGAAAATACTAAAAATGGAGTAAAGATGGTACAGCTCTGAGGAATTTAACACAACTACAGCACTGAAGTGGTCATTGTTTGAATAAAGGAAGTGCTGTAAAAAAGCTATTATTATGACATAATTAGGTTGTTTCCTATAGCCATAACAATGATTGTGAGAACAATGACATATCTCTTTCTCCCTCCATTAACGCAACATAAACAAAAGGACAAATATCTAAAAATTGGGTTGTAGATTTCAAGTCTCAATCCATGCAGTAGAAACCTCTGCACCAGTTTGGTAGTCTACAAAAGTCACAATCACTGTCTGACCAGCTTAATAAAAAACACAGAAATCCAACGCATCTCAAAGTTGAAGTCATATTAAATAAACGCAACTACTGGACTCTCAGAGTTCTGTCTAAGCCACTGCAAGGAAATTTCTGGAATTGCACATAAAAACAATAGGGTTCATAGGGTCCCCTCTGATGGCTGCTCTTTGATGTGACAGAGGGGCGGTATTATTTGATACTTTCACCTGCACGATTTTCACTAAGATGATAAAAAAAAAAAAAAAAAAAAAAAAAAACTCAGATTTTTTTTGCAGGTAAAAGTACCAAAATTTACCAGAGGAGATTGCATGGACCAATGACACTGAGAGCAATGCCATCAGGAGTTCTAAGCTTTTGGTAGAGACACACTTGGCGACAAGGTCAAGGAGCCAGATTAAGTGTGACCATCTCCCAAAGATCCTAATAGGAAACAAGCAAGCTGTGCATGATGGACATGCTACGGAAGGCACCACTCAAAAACTATAACCAAATCAATGACAGTCTGTTGCAGCTTCATAACTGGATCCTGCATGTCTCATTCTATGTGTGGCACAGTTGAAGAACATGGAACCCAGTGTGTGGGTCACTTCCTGGCAAGTCCACCGTAAACAAATCCATGCCGTTGGCACTTCCTTCTACTCTGACTGTCTCTTACTCATAGGCTATTTAAAAATCACATTCCATAGAACCAAGATGTATTACTCTCTATAAAATTACAATAGCTCTAAATTCCAAGGAATCTTACTAAAAGAAGAACGGCAGAAACCACATCAAATCTATAAAACTTTACCCCATTATTTCACCAAACTAAAAAAAAAAAAAAAAGTGCAGAAAGCCATCTGAATTTACAAATTTTTTTTTATGTAACAGTAATAAGGAAATTTTTATATGCCCACTCAGACTGCTAGAAGTAGCAACTAAATGCCCCTAAAACCACAGGCTTCTGCCTTTAAAAGAAGACACTAGAAAATTTAGTCCTAGGACCAGGATACATTATACTTAAAAAAAAAATATATATAAGGCTTGAATGCTTCTCCAATGCAAGTTGGCCTAGAATTAAACAACAAGCTAGGAAGCTATTTTTAAACATTGGTGTGTTAATATATGTGTATGCAAGGGCAGTGAGCTGGCAGAAACGTTAGCACGCCGGGCGGTATTTCGTCTGCCGTTATGTATCTGAGTTCAAACTCTGCCGAGATCGACTTTGCCTCTTTCATCCTTTCAGGGTCGATTAAATAAGTACCAGTTATGCACTGGGGTTGATGTAATCGACTTAATTACTTTGTCTGTCCTTGCTTGTCCCCTCTATGTTTAGCCCCCTGTGGGTAATAAAGAAATAAATATATATATATATATGTGCGAACACATATATTAACACATATTCTGATCGAGTCTTCCATGTGTTTACAAGTACCTCAAGTAGCCTGTGGTATACAGCTCGCTTGGATATTTACCACTTCCGAGGTTTTGCTCATTATGAAACGTATGTGGCCCGGATCTGATCAACTCCATTCCTTAACTCTTGTATGTATGTACACACAGACACACTAGTTTAAAGGGTTTTGCAACGGTAACATGAATTGGTTAGGGCATATTTGAGGAAATATTTTAATGCTAGCTGAATGCTTCTTGCGGTCACTAACTTTCACTAGTTTTTCAAGAGAGTTAATGTACAAGCCTTTTGAAGGTGGAGAGCGATCAATCATAATATTGTTGTTAAATGCAAACATGTCACAGTTTCAAGTGAATTTGTGAGATGCCAACACTTATGTATATACACAGAACACTGATATGAAAGACTTGGTGCTGTACAATTAGACTGTAAACCGAAATGATGAGATTCAAAGGTTGCCATAACACAGCTGGGTCTGTGCACCCTACCCCACACATATGTTTATATATCTCATCATCATCGTTTAACGTCCACTTTCCATGCTAGCATGGGTTGGATGATTTGACTGAGGACTAGCGAACCAGATGGCTGCACCAAGCTCCAATCTAACCTGGCAGAGTTTCTACTGCTGGATGTCCTTCCTAACACCAACCACTCCGAGAGTGTAGTGGGTGCTTTTAAGTGCCACCGGTACGAAGGCCAGTCAGGAGGTACTGGCAACGCCTACGTTCGAAATGGTGTATTTTATGTGCCACCTGCACAAGGGCCAGTCCAGCGGTACTGGCAACGAACTCGCTCGAATGTCTTTTCACGTGCTAGGAAGGCGACGTTGGTAACGGTAAAAAATATGAAACGCATCACAAATTCCAGGTGGTGCTCCAGCATGGACACAGCTTAATGGTTGAAACAAGTAAAAGATAACATTGATGTTTAGTATGATCTATTAGATATATCTATACGCTTGTTCCAGTGAAACGGAAACAATTGGTAGTTCACCAAGTCATGTGGATATAAAACTGATTGTATGTTAGGTTAGTGGATCAACAGACTCAAAACAGTTAAAATGCCTTGCAGTATTTCTTTTTTAGTTGTTCAGAATCCAAGTTCAAATTCTGTCTCAGTCAACTTTACCTTTCATCCCTTCAAGGTTGATTAAATAAAATATGAGAGTTGTTTAATTGACTAAGCTTCTAGTCAAATTTCTGGTTGCATGCCTAGATTCATTATCATTTTAATTTCTACTTTTCCATGCTTGCATTGGTTGGACAGAATTTGCTGTGGTGGATTTTCTGGGGCAGGATGACCTTCCTATGACCAACCCTCAACAGTTTCCTAAGGTGATATTTCCCCAAGACCAGACATATTTTCATGGAAGACTGGAAACAAAACACTGCTGGCATGATGGTGACACAAAATTTACAATGTTAGAAAATATTACAGAGGCAAATGCATGTCAATTTAAATGGCATGACCAGTAAAATATCAGACTAAATGCATTGCAATAGCTTTATTCCTTTATAATCCAAGGCCTCTGCCAGGGATGTAGCCAGCCCACTTACACGCAACATCCCTTCATTGGACACCAAACTTCGCTTGCGAAAACCTGTTGAGGCAAGTGAAATCGAAATCGAACTAAATTCGTAGACTGGCACCCATGCCAATGTCTCTTTCATTGAACACTAAACTCGGCTTGCGAACCTGTTCCAGTGGAGCACTAAGAGCATCGTCCGAGCGTGATCGTTGCCAGAGCACCAGCTGTCTGGCTTCTGTGCCGGTGGCATGTAAATAGCACCATTTGAGCGTGATCGTTACCAACGTCGCCTTCCTGGCACTTGTGCCTGTGGGAAGTGAAAAGAGATCGTTGCCAGTACCGCCTGACAGGCCTTTGTGCCGGTGGCACGTAAAAGCACCCACTACACTCTCGGAGTGGTTGGCATTAGGAAGGGCATCCAGCCGTAGAAACTCTGCCAGATCAGATTGGAGCCTGGTGTAACCACCCGGTCCACCAGTCCTCAGTCAAATCGTCCAACCCATGGAAAGCGGACGTTAAACGATGATGATGATTCTGAGCTTAAATTCTAACAATATTTTGCTTTTCTTTCCTTTGGGGGGGGGGGGGGGCAACCTTTAATAGACTACGTGCACCTGGGTTTACCATAGCTCTACATTCAAGAAATTCACTTCACAACCACGAGTTTCCAAGTGAGACAGTGTCTTCTACCATGGCCTAAAAGTTAACTAATACCCCATGAAAGGAATTTGACAGTCGCGTGTGTATATATATATATATATACACACAACTATTTTAAAGCCAGATCACTTCCTCATGCATAAATATTTCGTGCAGTCAACGTTAGTTACATGGTTAAATGGCTAATTTGAAACAACACTGTACACGCCTGTAAGTGAGGCGTGAATTTTCCTTGAATATGTGTGTGTGTGTGTGTGTGTGTGTACACAAGTATATACGGTTATTTTGCCGAAGTACATACTCACTGGTGAGAAAATCGGAAAAAAGTATTTTAGGAATTAGGATTGAACTTTTGAGATTATTGTTCAACATCAAATTACAAATACTCCCTTGTAACAACTGTAATACAAGACAGAAACGTGAAAACGAGGTTTCACATGATGCCCTATAAGATATTTCACTTCACCCTTCAAACCTTTAATTTGTGGCTTTGTGCCAATGTAAAAGAACACAAACTCAGTTTTGTTATGATAGTCATAGAAGGGTTGACTTAGTTTATAACCAGAGAAAAAAAAAAGGAAAAATTCCATTAACCAAATTTCGACTTCTACTTTGGATCACTTAGATGTAGTTTTTTTTTTTTGGGGGGGGGGGGGGGGTTGTCAAAATGTCTTAGCTCTGAAGAAAGATTCTCAGATATAAGAAACGGTTAGAAATGGTAAGAACGCCATCGGGCTTATGTAATAAAATGCTTAATATTTTAAAGTTTCATTGTGGTCTAGAATCGCATAGAAAAGAAAATCGACTTCGCCTTTCATCCATCCACCCTGGGTAGATATAAACTGTCAAGCGTCGTGCACGGAGATAAATCTAAGGCTAACT
>NC_142928.1:10832196-10929696 GCF_046866305.1 Octopus bimaculoides | reverse complement strand
GAGAAGTTGTGGTTTAGAACAAATAAAAAAAACTAAATTTGTAAATAAGATACTTTATTAATTTAATTTCAATTCAGATAGTTGGTTACAGACTAAATGAAACGTATTATAATATCCTCCTTGACTGTTATATTTTGAAAAGAGGCTGCCGAGCACGTGTTCTTTTTTGTTTGTTTAAATATACTATTTTTAACTACCTTCACACCGCTTTGTCGTCTCTAAAATAAGAATAATATTTTCACTTTTGCCATTAAACATTAACAGTTCTTGACTTATCTAGATTAAATACTTTGTTTTTGTAATTATTGCCATTGGCATCATTAACAACTTTGGTGATAACTTTTTTGCAATGCCCCTAATTCGTATCTTTTCGCTTTTTTATTCACTAAGATATGTATAATAATGAAAGTATTTAGTTTATAATTCACTCTTTGTTTATTGAGAGGTAATACTGTCTCTGTCGCTAATATACATTGCTTATTGTTTATTAACATTATCGGATGAGCTACTTTTGTCTAACTTTTAGTCAACCGTGATCGAACAGGCAATTATCTGAGGCATTCCAGCCGTGACCATTCGGTTTCATGGGCTGTCTATTAAATCATTATCTAATTATGCCCATTCCGTATCCCTGCTCCCTCCATTTGTTATTTTTAGCAAGTATAGCGACCTGGTTGGGTCTTCTTGATAGACTTGGGTGTAACTACCATTATCTATGTACAGTCCCTGTGAACCACGTTCGCGCCCAGGGTGAAAGAGTTTCACTTGACAGGCAGGATCATTTTTCTCTCATAAGAATAATGTAGGAAGCCTCCTTTCTGAGAAAGACATTATTTGGTGCATTCTTTTCCAATTGACTTATTTAATATTTTAATTGTGTGATAAATTTGCTTCCCAACCACATGGTTCTGGGTTATATATATATATATGTGTGTGTGTGTGTGTGTGTTCTTGTCTGATTGCTACCACGTAACTTAGTCGTTCGGCAAAGTGACCGATAGAATAACTATCAGGCCTAAAAAAAAAGGGCACTACTTAAAAATGCATCTACGTAACGATGTGAAGGGGGAAGGTTAGTTTGAGGGTTAGGGTGTCATTACACGTCCACACAGCGTACATTTAAAATGTGGTAGTACCAAAAAAAGTACTGGGATCGATTTGTTCGACCAAAATTCCTCAAGATGGTGCCCCAGCATGGGCGCAGCCTAATGACCGAAACGAGCAAAAGGTATATTTATATTTTGCATTATATGGATTTCGTGAATTTATTTCCGTTCTTGGGGCGTCTTCGATTCACCCAG
Source organism: Octopus bimaculoides (assembly GCF_046866305.1). NCBI lineage: Eukaryota > Metazoa > Mollusca > Cephalopoda > Octopoda > Octopodidae > Octopus > Octopus bimaculoides. Next base: position 10,928,395 of record NC_142928.1, on the reverse strand, counting down.
ATATGCGATGTCCTTGAGAAAGGCATAAACATTACGACATGACATTTCTTTGGCGGGCTTCTTCTCGAGGTTAGAAATATTCAATCGAATATTGTTATTGTTAATATTTCAAATTTCAGTTTTCTTTAAAAGGCTCTGGCCATTTCTGAAAATGTCCCCCGACCCCACCCGGTTTTTTTTTTTTTTTTAGAATTAATGCATTCGCGTTGCTTATAACGAGGAAGACGAAGTTTATTAAACAAAGCATCGAGGTTGTTGATGTTATTTAACTCCAAGTCAACTCTAAACGAGTAGATTTATGATTTAGAAGCATTCCATTTGTGACTACCCCATCTTATTTTCAGTGAGTATGATTTTGAGGGCGATTTGTGTGGCGAAGGTAAAGAATACCAGTGTTTAGGGTTAGGATTACGCCGAAAACGGGTGGTGTGCGTATTCTTTACCTTTGTGTGCTATTTCTAGCGACCACATTAGGGGCTGCTTTTGCTCGAATTGATGTTTGTAATATATATATATATATATATATATATATATATATATATTCGTTGAAGACGAATAAGATTTTGAAAGTTACTTCTAATAAATATTTTTGACATTGACCATTTACTATTAAGGATGCATCCGGGTGTTTATTTTCGGTCGTTGGCGCCATATAAGTTTTCAGCTACGTAGCCTAATTTTTTTAATCATCACATACATAGACATACGATGGGCTTCTTTCATTTTCCGCCTACCAAATCCATTCGCAAGGTTTTGGTCAGCCTGAGGCTATAGTAGAAGACACTTGCCCAAGGTGCCACGCAATGGTTGGGATGCAAATTTACCACGCAGCCACTCCAGCACCGGTCGTTGATATTATTATTTCAATCGAATCCTTTTTGTTTTTAACATAAATTTTTCTTTCACCCAAGTAAATAAAAGATTATCAATCGTTGAAGATAAAAGTGACACAGTGTTGTGTGTATCAACTGACATTGATTTTGCAATTTCTTTTGTTTTTATGAAATACTAATTTTAGTTTACTTTCTTCTTCGTGCTTTATGTTCGGGTATGGGGGTGAAACCGGTTTTACTTTGTTGAAATATTTGCCGCCGAATCTAAGCTTTTTAGGGAAAATGTAGTTTGGTGTAACTAAAAACAGGATCAAGTTGATGGTTGGGTCACTCAAGTTTACTTTCCACTGTCAATATCTATATCGACTAATAGGTATGATATTATCTTATTGGGTGTGTCAACCTTTAGCAGGACAGTGAACTTCTTTCTTAACCCGATCAATCACCAAGGTAGCTAGGTTATAGAACGAAAACTACCTGTTGAAGTATGTGTATTAACGATTCAAAATGGAAGTTGACGTCGAAGCTACTTTTGGATCAGTGGTTGAACAATGTATTTCAATCGCTTATTATCAAAATGGAATTCGGCAAATTATATATATATATATGCAACATTTATGTAAATTGTTTATATAGGCACAGGCATGGCTGTGTGGTTACGAAGGTTGCTTTGCAGCCACGTAGTTTTCGAGTTCAGTCTCACTGTGCTTCACCTTGAGGACGTGTTTTCAACTACAGCTTCCGGTTGATCAATGTCTTGGCAGGCGCAAACTTTGGAAGCTCATCCTGTGTGTGTGTATATGCTTATGTGTATGTATGTATTTGTAGGTATGTATATGGGTGTGTGTGTTTGTCCTCCATCTACCGTTTGATAACCAGTGTTGGTTTGTTTACGTAACCTAGCAGTTCGGTAAAAGAGTCTGATACAATGAATATCAGGATTAAAAAATAAGTACCGGAGTCAGTTTGTTCGACTAGACTCTTCTAGTCGAACAAACACACGTATATCACGATCATGTGTTTGTTTTCCATGCTGTCATGGGTTAGTCTCTATCTCCCCCTCTATATGTTTGTATATAAATTTAATTAGAGGTTGTGTTAACCTCATAAAGGGATGGTTTTATCCAAGGACCTACTGGTTCAATACTTAATATTTTGGGGAATGAATTTCCTTAAGATAGCTATATATAAAAACAGTTTATATTCATTTAAAAGAAGAAAATGGAGATTGTGAAGTTAACTGTTTATTATTAACAGCAAATTGGTCATCTTCACTTACAGCCGTTTCTATTAATTTACATTTATACGACATGACTGGCACCTGTGCCAGTGGAGCACTAGCAGCACCGTCCGAGCGTGATCATTGCCAGAGCAGATGTCTGGTGGCATGTAAATAGCACCATTTGAGCGTGATCGTTACCAACGTCACCTTACTGGCACTTGTGCCGGTGATACGTTAGAAAATCATTTGAGCGAGGTTGTTGTCAGTGCCGCCGGACTGGCGCCTGTGCAGGTGGCATGTGAAAAACACCATTTTGAGCGTGGCCTTTGCCAGTAACACTTGACTGGCCCTCGTGCTGGTGGCGCGTAAAAGCACTGGCTACACTCTCGGAGTGGTTGGCGTTAGGAAGGGCATCCAGCTGTAGAAACTCTGCCAGATCAGATTGGAGCCTGGTGCAGCCATCTGGTTTCACCAGTCCTCCGTCAAATCGTCCAACCCATGCCAGCATGGAAAGCAGACGTTAAATGATGATGATGATGAGCATAATATCATCAGTGGAAAGAAGGTAAAGAAAGATGTTTGTTTGGATGCTATATGTGTGTTTGTGAATTCATTTTCGCTGACTGAAGATGCCCAATTTGTTGTCAATAATAAACAATTATTAACTTCCCAATCTCTGTTTGCTTCTTCTATTAAATGAATATAAACTATATATATATATATTTATTACGGAGATGTTCTTGCACAGCAAGTGACTTGATCTGAGATCATGTGCTGATGCAAAAACAATTGCAGTGTAGAAGATGTTTGTAAGCCATTTAAGAACACAAACCATTAGTTTCACTTCAACACTTAAATTTAATTTGTTGAAATATTTTCGTGACTTTGAAACTACGACCTGTTCACTGGCAAAACTGATGCAGCACAAAGTTTTGTCAGTGAGCTGGTCATGGTTTCAAAGCGACGAAAATATGTTGACACAAGTTTGTCGAAGTGAAACTAACGGTTTTTGTGTGTTCATAAATGGCTTACAAACAACTTCCACACTGCAATTGTGTGTGTATATATGTGTGTACAAAACCTATTCTGAATGACTGTTTTTCATCCTTTTGAAGTTATCCTCAAAAAAAAAAAAGTTGTTCCTGATAAAAAATCATTTTCACTAAAAATATTGAACTTCAGTTTGTCTTGATTATGTCCTGTGACAATAACCCCTTTTGATAACAAATTCACTTAAGACTATCCTATATTCTTAGACTCAATCTTGTTCTCATCAAAATTTCTTAATTTTGTTTCAAACACCAGCTTCATAGTAATAAATAAATAAATAAAATTGGACTAAATTATTTGTTATTTTCAAAATAAATTGACATAAAGCAGTATATTTCAGCAGAAATATGGTAACGGAAGGGTTAGGCTCTCAACTAATATCTCTGACATGTTGACTCAATAACTTTAGAGAAAGATTTCTCTTTTGGTGAAGGGACTATTTTTCATTCTAGAAATGTTTACAGAACTCTGCGAACATTCTTTTAGGGTTTTTACTTTGAAATTAAGAGTTTTCCTGTCATGTTACAAACTTGGAATTACTGTATGGCTTAGATGCCTGATCACGAGTTCAAATCCCACTACAACTGTTGTGTTACATTCTTTATCCACATCTCAGACTGTTTGACTGAAAACAGTTCTGTTCCCTATCAGTTGGTACAGGGGCAAGAATGGTATTCAGTGCTTATCACAATTGTTCTGTATTTTTCAAATCTTATTCCTGCCACATGCTAGAAATGCAGGTAAATCAGTTCATAATTCAAATCTATAATCTTAAAGAAAATATTTTATTTCTTTTAATTATTACATAAAAGCCATCGTCATCGTTTAATGTCCGCCTTCCATGCTAGCATGGGTGGGACGGTTTCACAAGAGCTGGCCAGGTAGAAGCCTGCACCAGACTTCTGTGACTGTTTTGATAGGATTTTTACAGCTGGATGCCCTTCCTAACACCAACCACTCAGCAGAGTGGGCTAAAATGTAGGTTTAAATTATTTCAAAGTTTTAGAGTGAGGGAGATATTTGTCCAAGATGGATGATTGATTGCAGGAGCATAGACATAAATTATATGCTTTTAGGGCCTACATTTTTGCGAAAATAGTAGGGTCTTTTTTGACCTCAACAAATTGCTGACCATCTTGGTCCTTTGTCATCTCCTCCATGAGGCTCAACCCCTGAAGATCAGGGTATGCCTCTGACACCATCTTCTTCACAGCAAGTCATCCATGTCTGTCCTTTCAGATTTTGATCTCCTCACTTAGTACAAAACCATCTCCTTCAATACCATATACCCCTTTCAGTTGAAGGGTTTTGTCTTGTTAGTTTCTTGGTGATCTCATTGGTGCCAGTTCTTTACATGATGTCAGCATTGTTGCTTTTCATGGGAAGCTGGCACGGTTGTCTTTTTACATCACAAATATAGTATCAGAAGTCTGAAAAACAAATCAATAGAAACACAGTTTCTTTGGTTTGATTGGAGTATTGACTACCATTACCATCATTAACTTCATTCAGGTCAGCTTTGATTGAATAGTCCTAAAGCATGTTGGTAGTAAGCTGAATGCTTCAGTTTGATCTATAGATCTATAAATCTGAATATACCATAGCTCTGACTAGGTCAGCCCCAGGCCTACATTCTCTCCCCTGTCCAGTTTGTTTCTGTAGATTCTGGTGCTGATCACAGCAGAGTTTTTAAAGGGGAATTCTATTCCAATGTGATAGCTGCTGCTCCTCTGGACCTATTATTGTGGGTTGTACCTTCCAGTATCTTTAAAATGTATTGGTGATTGACTATTCAGTGTAGCTGTGTCAGTCATTTTGATCATAATTAGTTTAATCCTTTTGATTATCAACCTGTCTGAGACCAAACTTGGTTCTGCAAATTAGCTTCCTGTTTAAAACTGATCTGAGTTAAAAAAATTCCATCAAAATTCCATCTTGTGTTCCAAGCCTTAACTCTAAATTTTTCATTTTCAAAATTAATTGAAACAGAAATATAGTAACAAAAGGGTGAATGTTTTTTCAATATAGTCAAGTTTTTTTTTAAGACATTTACTCTTTTCAGTCATTTGACTGTGGCCATGCTGGAACACTGCCTTTAGTCGAGCAAATCGACCCCAGGACTTATTCTTTGTAAGCCTAGTACTTATTTTATTGGTCTCTTTTGCCAAACCGTTAAGTTATGGGGACGTAAACACGCCAGCATCGGTTGTCAAGCGATGTTGGGGGACAAACATACGCACATACATATATACGACAGGCTTCTTTCAGTTTCCGTCTACCAAATCCACTCAACAAGCTTTGGTCAGCCCGAGGCTATAGCAGAAGACACTTGCCCAAGGTGCCACGCAGTGGGACTGAACCTGGAACCATGTGGTTTGTAAGCAAGCTACTTACCACACAGCCACTCCTACGCCTATCTTTATAATTTTTTGATGCCGTTACCATTTATTGGTAGATATTAATTTTTTTCTTCTTATAAAAAATTCATTTTTGTTTTGGTATGTTTGGGATTTTCAGTTTTATCAACATCATTACAGTTGGAAGTGATAATAAGAATGTCATGAATTTACATAAGGGTATGGGTGACATAGTTGAACTCTGAAAAATACTAAGAAGAATAAAAATAACCTCAACATGGCTTGTTCTTATGGTGTGGTCCAACTACACTTCTGATTTGACCCTTTTTATACCAACCCACCAAAGACAACCCCTAGTTCTACGATATAAACTTCTTGCTTTTAAGTGATCTTAATTAAAACATTTTTTTTTTATCAAATGGTTGTGTTAATTTATGTTCCAACTATCAGCTTAATTATTGACAGTGTTATTTTTTTCTAAATACTTGATTATTTTCAAAAGATTAATTGAAACTAGGGCAGTGTATTTCAACAAAAATCTGGTAAGAAAAAGTTATTAGTTATCAGGCGTAGGAGTGGCTGTGTGGTAAGTAGCTTGCTTACCAACCACATGATTCTGGGTTCAGTCTTACTGCGTGGCACCTTGGGCAAGTGTCTTCTACTATAGCCTCGGGCCGACCAAAACCTTGTGAGTGGATTTGGTAGACAGAAACTGAAAAAAGCCCGTTATATATATGTGTTTGGGTGTCTGTGTTTGTCCCCCCAACATCGCTTGACAACCGATGCTGGTGTGTTTACGTCCCCGTAACTTAGCGGTTCGGCAAAAGAGACCAATAGAATAAGTACTAGGCTTACAAAGAATAAGTCCTGGGGTCGATTTGCTCGACTAAAGGCAGTGCTCCAGCATGGCCACAGTCAAATGACTGAAACAAGTAAAAGAGTAAAGAGGCGATTTGAATGCTCGATATAGTGACCTCTCTGAGGTCAAAAGCAGCACTATTGCTGCTTTCACCAAAGATGTCAATGGAAAGAGGCTATTGGTGAATAGTGGTAGGAAAGAAAATCTGGTTTCAGAGAAAGTATGAATGGTTGCTGAGAGGGAGGGTGGAGTATCTGAAGGTGTTATTCTACATTTGAGATGCGAGAGGTGAAGGTTTTGAGCTGGGATTTATTAAGGTGGTGTATGTGCTTTCTGTGTTTGTGTAGATTGAATGAGAAAGCTAGTGTCTAAGCCGTATGCTGGGTAGTTGGGGGTATTTTAAGATGTTGTAGCAGAAACTGTAGTTTGGAAACTGATCCAGCAAAAATGGTGCTCATTTCATATCTAGGTGGTCAATGAGATCCTCTTTATGGTTGTACACTTGTTAGAAATAACAGCCAAAACTACTTCAAATGTTATAGAGAGAGAGGGGGAAAAAAACATTGAAACTGTTTTTACAGGTAAGTGAATACCCTTCAGCTGTTGATGACGGTGTTCTTTATCTGTACTGCTGCAACTGAACCACTTTGAGGTTTCCAAGCTGCATGTGGAATCTGGTGGGACAAACTTAGGGAGGTGTGTATCTTAGTTACTTAGCTGTTTCAGAGGTGAAGCACTTTTGCTGTGAAAGCTAATCAAAAGAGAAATGGCATAACTTTGAGACTGGTTGGCCGACTTGATATACTGGAGGTTTTGGTATGTAAGGGCTAGCTAATAAAACAGTATCGAGTGGGTTGCCTTGGTTAAGTTATGATCAGACAGTTTGATAGGGGGAGAGACTAATAGTTTGGCTAATGTTTGTTTTTAGATATGAGAAAGAGGTCAAGAGTATTTGGAAAAATTGAAATATTGACCAAGTGCAGAAACCAATTGTTAACTTTCTTTTTGTAGTGCCCCCCATTTTAAGTAGTTGTTATGTCTAGCGCCCACGTAAGTGGCGTGTGAGTTATTGCGACTAAACTATCTTAACATGGATGATAATTTTATTATAAAAATGGATTCTACAAGCTTTTAACTTTGAAATGATAAAAACTAAGGCAAAAGTTGTAAATTTATTTCATACATTGCAAGTAGATGACTTGCTTGTGTCTGATGAGATTTCATTTTATTTTAATAACTATTACTTGTTTTATCATGTATAATATATTAGGTAGGGGGCTCCAAAAGGGGTCTCAGTGAGTAGCATCCCTGCCTTCCTGAGCTAGTTTTCCACCACATTTCTTAAAAATCGTGATAAAGGCCTTGGTTTCGGGACCACTCATGTCTAGAAACTGAGGTTGGGGTAAGCAAGGGCATGCTCCCTGTAGAAAATCTAGCTCCAAAAAAGCCTCATGATAGCAAAGGAGAATGGGCACCAGCCAGCTTGCCGAAAGGTTGGGGTGGGCTGCACCTTCCTACCTTGGTTGCTATGGCATTGAGGTAGATCCGGCTACCCCCATTAACGAGAACAAAACCTGGATTTAAAACACTGGATGATGAATATAATTACTGCTACAGATGAAATTTAGTATGTTAATTCTGTTATCTGACTGCTCCCTAAAGCTTAATGCTCTCTTCAATAATCCCAGAACCCACTTGGGGGCACCATCACCCACATTGAGAACATGGTGTCGGCAGTTCAGGAAGATGAGATGTGTGTCTGCAACAGCAGTATTAGTGTAGGGGATGCACAGGAGCCACAATGAGTGAAGTTACTGAGATGTAGAACTTAAGAGTAATGAGTTGTGAGTTAGGTTTGGTGTATTATATGAGAAATAGTCAAACCATCTAATATAAGATTGACCTTCCCTGGTTCTGTGACTCAAACTTCTCTGTTTTACAGGGATCTAAATTAAAGTCTTCCATCAAAATTTCATGTTGATTTATGTTCCAATCCGTAGCATAATTTAAAATAAAGGAAATATGGCAACATTCAACAGAAATATAGTAACATTTAACTTCATTTAACATTATTATGTGTGTATGCATATATAAGACCTTCTTCAGTTATGAATGACCATAGGATTGCACCTAGAAAGTTCCCTTCTGAGGCACGAGTCTGGGCAAGGTTGTTTATGGAAGACCAACAGTTGCTCATGCATACCAGCTTCCCTTCTTTGCGCCACCAATGTTATCCAAAGGAAAGGCAAAGGCCGATACAGCTTGGCACCAGTGACATCGCCACTCATTTCTACAGCTGAGTGAACTGGAGAAACATGAAATAAAATGTCTTGCTCAAGAACTCAACACACAACCCTGTCAGGGAATTGAACTTATCTCGTGATTGTGAGCCCGATGCTCACTCGCTCACTCTCTATCTTATACACACCCACACATTACTTATGAGGGCCTGCATTTTGAGACACCGTGCTTACGAGTTTTATTTTTCAAGCACAAGATCCAAATTTTGAATGAAAGTACAAAAGTTTCTACTACTACAACAAATGCCTCTGTGTATGACTGAGAAATTTATAGAGTGAAAAAAGGCTTCTAACTTACTAAGACTTCGGTTTTTGCTAGGTTAACTTTAGATTCTAGATCTTGCTTCCATACCTGGAACTTCTTTTCTAGTTCAGGTAGTGATTCAGCTATAAGAACAAGGTCATCAGCATAGAGGAGCTCCCAGGGGCAGACTGTCTTGAATTCCTATGTTATTGCCTGCAGGAATATGATGAACAGGAGGGAGATGTGGGCTGATCCTTGGTGAACCCCTACTTGTACCCTGAATTCTTTGCTGTGCTCATTGCTAACCCTCACCTTACTGGTAGCATCCCTGTACATGGCTTGTACAGCTGTCAGCAACCACTCGTCTATCTCTAGTTTCCGCATTGACCATCTGATAAGGGATCGAGGGACCCTGTCAAAGGCTTTCTCCAAGTCAACAAAGGCCAAGTACAGAGGTTTATCTTTGGCTCTGTATTTCTCCTGCAGCTGCCTCATCAGAAATATAGTGTCAGTGGTGCTTCTCCCTGGCACAAAACCAAACTGCATCCAATCTAACTCCCTCCCTAATTAGTTGGGCTATGACTCTCTCTGTAACTTTCATCACCTGATCCAATATATCATTATCATCATTTAATGGATGGTTTGACCAGAGCTGGTAAACTGGAAGGCTGAACCAGACTCCAGTCTGATTTGGCATGGTTTCCATGACTGGATGCCCTTCCTAATGCCAACCACTCCAAGAGTGTAATGGGTGCTGTTTGCATGACGCCTGTATCTGCCACGACTGTGATTTTACTTGGCTTGTTGGGTCTTCTTCTCAAGCATGACATAATGCCATGGTCTCGGTCATTCGCCATTGCCACCACAGGGCAAAACACTCGAAAGGTGCTTTTTATGTGCTAATTATGTGACACCAGTGTCAGCCATGACTATGATTTCACTTGGCTTGACGGGTCTTCTCAAGTACAGTATATCGCCAAAGGTCTTGGTCACCAGTCATTGCCTCTTTGAGGCTCAAAGTTCGAAGAACATGCTTCATTGCTAACCTTCACTGGCAGCATCCCTGTACATGGCTTGTACAGCTTTCACTAATCACTTGTCTATCCCTAGTTTCCGCATTGACCATCAGATAAGGGTACAGGGAACTCTGTCAAAGGCTTTCTCCAAGTCAACAAAAGCCAAGTACTGAGGTTTATCTTTGGCTATATATTTCTCCTGCAGTTGCCTCATCAGAAATATAGCATCAGTGGTGCTATATTCAAAACCAAATCTGTATTATAAACTAAATTTGCAGTGCTTGACCTCCCAATATTTTCAAGTGTAGCTGCATTTTTTATGATACTTAATACATTCTAATAGTCAAAGTGAATGAGCTAAACACGAGTGTATTCTTACTAATTTCCAGTTGTGTGTATTTCCTGTGTTAAAGCAAATTTTGAATTAAATTTCAATTTATTTACTTTATGTAAAGTGATTTTCCGGGCACGAGTTAATTTCTCTGTGTGGTATAAAGTGTGTAGTCTAATAGAACTTGAGGTTAAAGTATCATGATCAAATGTTTTGAAAATGGAGATGGAGATCATCATCATCATCATCATCATCATCACTTAACATCTGTTGTTCATGCTGGCATGGGCTGAACGGTTTGACCAGGGCTGGTAAGTTGGAAGGCTTCACCAGACTCCAGCCTTATTTGGTATAGTTTCTACGGCTGGATGCCCTTCCTAATGCCAACCACTGTGAGAGTGTAATGGGTGCTTTTATGTGCTGCTGGCACAGGTGCCATTTGCATGACACCAGTATCTGCCATGACTATGATTTCAGTTGGCTTGATGGGTCTTCTTCTCAAGCACAGTATATTGCCAAAGGTCTTGGTCATTTGTCATTGCCTCCATCAGACCCAGCACTTGAAAGGTGCTTCTTATGTGTCCCTGACACGGGTGCTAGTTACAAAACACCAGTATTGTCCACATGATGACCCTGATGGGTGTTGGTGCCACATAAAAAAGCACTCAGTACACTATGTAAATTTGTTGGCTTTCGGAAGGACATCAAGCCATAGAAACCATGCCAAAGCTGACAGAACTTGGCACAGTCCTCTCACTTGCCAGGTCCAGTCAAACTGTCCAACCCATGCCAGTATGAAAAATGGATGTTAAGTGGTGGGGGTGGGGGTGGGGGTGATGATGAAGGCAGCAATAAATGATTGTTTTTACCAAAAAATATATATTACTGCTGTTCTGTATACTTTAGTTTTTCAACAGGGATCTGTGATCCTCAACTATTTGCTGTACATGTTGAAAACACTATGAAACTTAATTGGACAGATGCAGCTATATCTTGATGCTTGTCCATGAAAAATGCATTGATAGTGCATTCAAGTATAATACACATAAGTGCAGGCATGGCTGTGTGGTTAAAAAGCTGGCTTTGCTGCTACATAGTTTCAAGTTCAGTCCCACTGCATGGCACCTTGGACAAGTGTCTTCTGCTAAATCCTTGGCTTAACAATACTTTGTGAGTAAATTTGGTAGGCAGAAACTGCATTCAGTGGCGGTGAGCTGGCAGAAACGTTAGCACGCAGGGCGAAATGCTTAGCAGTATTTCGTCTGCCACTATGTTCTGAGTTCAAATTCCGCCTCCGTTGACTTTGCATTTCATCCTTTTGGGGTCGATAAATTAAGTACCAGTTACGCACTGGGTCTATGTAATCGACTTAATCCCTTTGTCTGTCCTTGTTTGTCCCCTCTATGTTTAGCCCCTTGTGGGCAATAAAGAAATAAGAAACTGCATTCAGTGTGTGTGTGTATCTTTGTTGTCTCCCACCACAGCTTGACAGCTGGTGTTAGTTTGTTCACATCCAGATAACTTAGTGGTTCTGCTATAGAATAAGTACCAGGTTTTAAAAAAAACAGAAAAACATACTAAGGTCAGTTTGTTTCACTAAATCTTTCAAGGTGGTATCCCAGTATGGCCACAGTCCAATAGGTGCAGGGGCGGCTGTGTGGTAAGTAGCTTGGTTACCAACCTCATGATTCCGGGTTCAGTCCCACTGCGTGGCACCTTGGGCAAGCGTCTTCTACTCTAGCCTTGGGCCGACCAAAGCCTTGTGTGTGGATTTGGTAGACAGAAACTGAAGGAAGCCCATCGTGTGTGTGTGTCTTTGTCAACCGATGTTGGTGTGTTTACATACTCATAACTCAGTGGTTCAGCAAAAGAGACTGATAAAATAAATACTAGGCTTACAAAAAGTCCTGGGGTCGATTTGTTTGACTAAAGGCGGTACTCCAGCATGGCCGCAGTCAAATGACAAGCAAATAAAAGAATAAAAAAAATATCATGTAAGAGAATTGAATTAGGAATTAATTATTATTATTATTTCTCCCTACCAACCACATGGTTCTGGGTTCAGTCCCACTGTGTGGCACCTCGGGCAAGTGTCTTCTACTATAGCCTCGGGCCGAAAGAAAATTTTCTTTCTTAAAGTTGTTCCTTTGAAGGCCTTTTTTATTTATTTATTTATTTTTTTCAGCTGTGATATTTCCAATTCATCACTTGAAGTGTATCATGGCATTGTCTGACCTTTTCAGTTGTACTTTTATCCTTCTGTTCTTGCTATTTCTCTCAATGTCAGTTAGCTGCCTTTTTGTTTCAAGTTAAACTGAACTTGCTCTGTAGTTGAAGTGATAAGCTTATGTCAATAAACCTTCAATTTAATGATGTGATCTTGTATATGATATTGGAGCTGATCACGACCCATACACAAAGCTATATTTAAGATAATTTACTGATATTAGTTGTATTTGTATAACTACAGAAAGGAACTATTTGTTTACATTGTACTACAGGAAACTCCCCACCTAACCAACACCAGAATCTTTTCAAATTCTTTCTTTTTTCTTTCCCTGAACTGATTACAGAAATAGTGCTGCAATAAAAGCCAGAGTAATTCTAACTTTGATCCTTTTATCAAACTTGGATTTCACAAATACTATATTTACTTACTCTTTTACTTGTTTCAGTCATTTGACTGTGGCCATGCTGGAGCACTGCCTTTAGTCGAGCAAATCGATCCCAGGGCTTATTCTTTGGGAGCCTAGTACTTATTCTATCGGTCTCTTTTGCTGAACCGCTAAGTTACGGGGATGTAAACACACCACCATCGGTTGTCAAGCAATGTTGGGAGGACAGACGCGCGCGCGCGCACACACACACACACACACACACACACACACACACACACACACACATATGATAGGCTTCTTTCAGTTTTCCATCTACCAAATCTACTCACAAGGCACTGGTCGGCCTGAGGCTATAGTAGAAGACACTTGCTCAAGGTGCCACGCAGTGGGAATGAACCCAGAACCATGTGGTTGGTAAGCAAGCTACTTACCACACAGCCACTCCTGCACCTATTTGTGTATAAGTTGCAGTTGTAATTTAGTGTTGAATCTTGGTACCAAGTTTTTTCCTCCCTTGTAGTTTGTTTGCTCTGTGTATAGGTCACACCCCAGTTTTTCCAGTTAAAATCAAGTATAAAATAGTACAGCTTATATGAGTGTAGGTGTGGCTGTGTGGTAAGAAGCTCGCTTCCCAATCATACGTTTCTGGGTTCTGTCCCACTGTGTGGTATCTTGGGCAAGTGCCTTTTACTATAGCCTTGGGCTGACCAAAGCCTTGTGAGTGGATTTGGTAGACAGAAATTGAAAGAAGCCTGTTGTATGTATAAATATGCGTGTGTGTGTCTTTTTGACTCTGCCCCCCCCCCCCCCCCCCCCAACTACTTGACAATTGGTGTTGGTGTGTTTACATCCCCATAACCTAACAGTTCAGCAAAAGAGATCAACAGAATGAGAGCCTGGCTTAAAAAAAAAATGTACTGGGGGTCGGTATTCATTTGACTAAGAATTCTTCGAGGTGGTGCTCTAGCATGGCCATAGTCGAATGACAAATAAATAAAAGATAAAAGGGAAAATACAGTAATTATTAGAAGCTACTTTTCACAAATATAAATATATGCCAACTTTTGGCCATGGAGGGTTTTGGCTTTAAACTTATTTTACTAGTGCACATGCAAAACCATGGCTTCAAATAAACCAACGAGGGAGCTTCTACATAGTTCTTAACTTGCTAGAAATTGCAGTCAAGTCTGATCATATCCTAGCATCATAAAGAAAGGACTCATTGACTAGACTCTCTAACAAATGGGCAGGATTGGGATGTCACAGGTCTGTTCAGTCAGCACTGACCTAGGGTTAAACAAGGGAAACCAACAACTGTTTCAAATAAAGGTTGGATGTCACTTAACATTCTAAAAGCTCAAAATTCTTGATTGTCTCATAGTGGCTCAGCTATTGTGATTTACTTTATCACGTGGAAACCAGAATGTTATATACATTACACATACACATGCACACATAGATGCATAAGTACATGTGCACACATGTCATGCACTATTGTAGAGGTCAGCTGCCTAAAGAATGTAAAAGTCTCATCTAAAGTTGTGGAAAAGTGCAGAACTTGGAGTGCTAGCATCCAGGCTATAGATTCTCATTTGTACTGATTATATCACAGATGCACTCGTTTGTGTTGCAATAGATTTGTACAAAAGCCTAGCCACATTGTGATTTTACAAGAAAGAACACAGCTAATTGATTCTAATTTTCCAAATCCAGTTGATCAGTGGTTCAGTGAAAATTGGTAAAACTTTCCGAATGTTCCTCTATCTGAGCTTCTACAATGAACATAAACATGCAATTGTTTATGTATACAGTGTGTGTGTATCATCATCATCGTTTAAAGTCCGTTTTCCATGCTGGCATGGGTTGGATGGTTTGACTGGGGTCTGGGAAGCCAGCAGGCTGCACCAGGTCCCAATTTGATCAGGCAGTGTTTCTACAGCTGGATGTCCTTCCTAACGTCAACAACTCTGAGAGTGCAGTGGGTGCTTTTTACATGCCACTGGCACAGGGGTCAGAGGAGCTGGCATCAACTACAATCAGATGGTGCTTTTTATGTGCTACCGGCACGGGACTCGCAACTAAAATTTCCAGATTTGACAATGATTTGGGGAAAGAAAAGAAAGTATGTTCTGTAGTAGAAATCAGCTGCTCAGGGGATGTACGAGCCAGTGATCCAAATTTAGGAACTTAGTAAGCTGTGAGCATGTATGGAGCTAGTAAAGATGGACAGTATATAAAATGAGTTTATTAACGTTGTAAGTTACACACCTCATCCCATGTTGAAATCAAATGAAGTTTTTTCAAGAAGCTGACTACCACCATACAACTCCTGGTTTAACATGTGTATCTTAACATCACATCATCATCATTTAATGTCTGTTGTCCATGCTGGCATGGGTTGGATGGTTTGACTAGGGTTGGTAAGCTGGTAGGCTGCACCAGACTCCAGTCTGATTTGACATGGTTTCTATGGCTGGATACCCTTCTTAACGCTAACCTCTGCGAGAGTGTAATGGGTGCTTTTAGGTGCCACCAACGTGGATGCCAATTATGTGACGCCAGCATTGGCTACATTGCCTCAGTGAGGCTCAATGCTCAAAAGGTGCTATTTAGATACTACTGGCACGGGTGCCAGTTATGTGACATCAGCATTGGCAACAACTACAATTTCATTTGGCTTGTGCAAACGAATGTCACCTCATACAAGCTTTCTCATTTCTTTCTATGAAAACATTTCCAGTCATAGGGAAATGTTATTGTACTTGGAAACAGGTGAGGATTAGTGACAGGAAGGGCATCCAGTTGCAGAAAATTTCTCAGTAAATTCCATATGACCCATGCAAACATGGAAAAGTGGACATTAAAATAAGTGGAAAGGAAAGTATCTCCACTGAATCAATGAGAAATTTCTAAATACAATACTCGATTGTTTTACATTTATACTTGAAGTTAGAGTTCATTAGTTATGTATATAACTGCTTGAGAATCTGAGCTTTACCCCCATTTACCCCCCCCCCCCCTCCTCGCAATCGAGCCATCTTAGTAAATGCATTGAATGTTGTTGATGCCAGTGCCCCCTGGCTGGCTTCCGTGCTGGTGGCATGTAAAAGCCCCATCCAAACATGGTCAATACCAGTACCCCTTGATTGGCTCCTGTGCCTGTGGCACATAAAAAGCACCCACTACACTGAGTGATTGGCGTTAGGAAGGGCATCCAGCCATAGAAACCTTGTCAGATCAGATTAGAGCCTGGTGTAGCCTACTGGCTTGCCCATCCTCAGTCAAACTGTCCAACCGATGCCAGCATGGAAAGCGTTTGTTAAACGATGATGATGATTGTAGTTCTGATAGGTATGCAAAAAGACTGAATGGTCGACACTGAAGTACCTTCGATTGCTGGTCTGCTTGATGAAAACTAAACAAGAATAATATAATACTGTAAAGAATGCAGTAGGTTATGCATTTCAGCTTCCCCCTCTGACGAACTACCAATAAGGAAAGAAGCTGTGATGTTACAAAGTTCACTCCACCTTCTCTCTAAATATTAAGCTAGTACAGTCTTTGTTAACCTTCATTGAAACACACACATACACACTCAAACATACTTTTCTTTGTGCTACAAGCGCCAGAACTTATTCAGTTGTATCAAAATCAAGGTCAGTCACAGTTACACAACTAACGTTAAAAGTATCTTATTGCTGTTTTGTTTTCTGCATTAGTACACTCACCGAGCTAACAGACTTATTTAGTGTTTACTATATACTAAGGCTGTGCTGTCAGTCAATCTCCTAGAAATAACCATCAAATTTCCCTCAGGAAAGTGGAAGGATTCATTAGGTCGTTCTGCCTTAAAAAAGAAAAAAAATGTTATGTTCACTGTTTGAATACCTTTCGATCTTTTTGTTCAGACAAGACAATCTAGCCATGGCTATATAGTCTTATTTTCAGATTCTATATTCCTATGCAGTGCTTCTCAATTATTTTTTCCCCTGTGGGTCCCTTGGTTTTGCTATTTTACTTGGACAGACTCTCGTAGCCATTCAATGTTTAAAAAATATTTTTATAATGAAATATTATTCAGAATTGTATAAAAGAATTGTTAAAATATTTTGTCTATTGTGGAAGTATAACCAATGTATTGCAGGTAAATTTTAATGACAAAATCTTATATGCATCCGCAAGAGCCAGGTGGATCCTGAGAACCACAGACCTATAACCACATCTAATGTATTTTAGTTTTAAGATGGTTTTTTGTCCTTTCTCCCCCTTTGACTAGTTTCAGTCATCAGACCGTGGCCATGCTGGAGCACTGCCTTTAGTCGCACAAAGTGATCCCAGGACTTATTCTTTGTAAACCTAATACTTATTCTATTGGTCTCTTTTTGATGAACCACTAAGTTATAGGGACATAAACACACTAACATCGGTTGTCAAGCGATTGTGGTGGGTCTGATCACACACACACACACACACACACACACACGATCGGCTTCTTTCAGTTTCTATCTACCACATCCACTCACAAGGCTTTGGTTGGCCCGATGCTATAGTAGAAGACACTTGCCCGAGGTGGCATGCAGTGGGACTGAACCCGGAACCATGTGGTTGGGAAGCAGACTTCCTACCACACAGCCACTCTTTAGGTGAGATTTGAGTGAAATTTGACTGCTATTTCTAGCAGGTTGAGCACGTATGCTTAGGCTCTTTCGTTGGTTCACTATGAGATATTAGTTGTGGCTTGTGTATGAGAGCCAGGAGTTGAGTACAGGTTGTTAAAGGGGTCTAAATGAAAGTTTATAAAACAGCTGAGCATCAGATGTCAGTATGGAACATGAATATTAGATAATGATTTTGGTGAAAGGAGAATATTGATATCCATGTAATATGAATGGATGATAGAGGCTGGGTGAAAAAATGTGAACTCATGTTGAAAGGTGCTTACAAGAGGAGTAAACACTGGAAAATAGCAAGAATTGTATGTAAGCTGTGTGGTAAGCAGTTTGTTTCCCAACCACACTGTTCATGTTTCAGTCCCACAGCATGGTACCTTGGTTGAGTGTCTTCTACTGTAACCTTGGGCCAACCAATGCCTTGTGAGTGGATTGGGTAGATGGAAACTGAAAGAAGCCCATTGTGTGTGTGTGTGTATATATATATATATATATATATATATATACACAGACATGCACATACATCTATATCTATATATATGTGTGTGTGTGTCTTTGTGATTGTCCCCTGCTGTCACTTGACAACTGGTGTTGGTTTGTTTACACCTCTGTGACTTAGTGGTTTGGCAAAAGTGACTGATAGAATAAGTAACAGGCTTAAAATAAAAAAAAAAGTAGTGGGGTCGGTTCATTTGATTAAAAATTCAAAGTGGTTCCCCAGCATGGCTGCAGTCAAATTGCCTGAAATAAAAACAAAAAGAAAGTATGGCCAGAGAATATGCTGTATCGTTTAGGCTGTGGAAAAAATGATGTTGATTCATATCAAAATTAGATTTATTTTTCACTTTCTTATTTCGTTCATGGGTCTCTTCAGATGGATTAGGACCTTTGTTGTAACTGGGGCTTTTTTGCATTAATTACTATGTTTAACCCTTTAGCATTTAAACCAGCCGTGTTCAGCCAATACAGTATACTTGTTAGATGTTCATACTGGATAGATGCAGTTTTCATATCTAGCTTATAGTGTCTTTCTAGAAATAAACAGTCATCATTGTTGTCGTTTAACGTCTGCTTTCCATGCTGGTATGGGTTGGATGGTTTGACTGAGGACTGGCAAGCCAAGAAGGCTGTACCTGCATCATTGAAATCCTGAAGCTCTGAGATAATGCATGATTGATTCAAAGTAATGTGAATAGATAAACCTTAAATTTGACAGAGAAATCCGAATGCTAAAGGGTTAATGGCATATAAGATCTGATCAAAAAGTATTGGGACTGGTGCTAGAAAAAAAAAAAAAACTACAACACACCATCAATTCAGCATTTAATCTCCTTCAAAGCAGTCCCTTTCTGAAGACACACACTTTATTCAACATTGATTGAAGCATTCCCGGAACTCCTTTTTTGGGATAGCAAGAAGCTGCCTCATTGCATTTGCTTGGATTTCCCTGATGTTTTAATCTTGTTCCTTTCAAGTGGGATTTGATTTTTGGAAAGATCCTTGACCATAATAACCTTCAAGCTGTATCTCTTTCTATGCATGCACTCACACACACATACAAACACATTTTCTGTCATGATCACTAATGGAACCTCCTCTGTGATGTGGTTAGACGACCACACCCCATACACTTTACTCCCAAGCACTGCTATAAACAACAGAAGTGAGCAGGAATGTCATAACTTAGTGTGCACGCACAACAGAGTTTAAGGTCTGTACCAGGTGGCTTCACTCCGTAATTTACCTATGATACTTTTTGATCAGCTCTCATATAAGACATGCAATCAAAGAAAAATGCCTTAAAAACCTCACCCCAGGTCCTATATGTGAAGTTGGGCATCCTGTAAGCTTTAACACTTTCGTTACCAACCCGACTGAAACCGGTTGTAGCTCTGTAGCACAAATGTCTTGCTTTCCAAAGTTCTGAATTAAAATCTTCCACCAAACCTTAGTCACAGTTTATATTCCTAACACTAGCTCAATGATAACTAAGTTATTTTACTAAATTCTTTGTTATATTTAAAATAATTGAAAGAAACACAGAGCATCTCAAAATAAATAGAGTAACGAAAGGGTTAATGCACTAAAAACTTGTTTGTGTATGCACTGCTGGAATTGGGCTGTGTCTTTTATACAATCAAATGCAGTAGTTTTTTTGTAATTTTGCCAACCTCAATTGTTTCTTAGCTTTAATAAACTGTACCTTATTATTGTTATAGTATGATTTTGCTTGTTGTAATTAATAGTTTAAACAACTTCTATTTAACAGGTTACAAAAGACCTTTTGTCTGCTGCTTTGGATGAATCTGGAATTGGAGATCTTACTGCTTTTGATGAATCTGATGACTTGTTTACTCTGAATGACAACCTTGTTGATGTACAGCCTGTTACTGTAAGTATGAATGTGTGTGTTAAGTGTATTTCTATAAGGTTTGTTCTGCTAAAAGCATTACTTTATTACCTAAGGATTACTTTGGTTCAATGGTAAATCATCTGTCACCTTTACAGAAGTTGTGGGTTCAAGTCCCACAACCGGCCTTTGACTATTCCTGTCCAAAGGGGATTTTCAACTTAATATTTACTTGCTATTATTTAAAGCTTTATCTACTTGTCCCACCATTAAAAACAGATTATTTCATAATCTTTCAAAGTTTCCAAATTATCATCATCATCATCATCGTTTAACGTCCGCTTTCCATGCTAGCATGGGTTGGACGATTTGACTGAGGACTGGTGAAACCGGATGGCAACACCAGGCTCCAATCTGAATTTGGCAGAGTTTCTACAGCTGGATGCCCTTCCTAACGCCAACATAAATAATGTACAGTTCTCACTAGTAAGAAGAAAGTTTCTAAAATAGATACATTCAAAGGATTACTTTAATCCAATGGTAGAATGTCTGTCCTGTTTGTAGATGAAGTGGGTTCAAGTTCCAGTGGGCAGTTTTTGACTTTTCCTAACCAAAATGGTTTTCATCCCAATATTTACGTACTTTTATTTTAACTCTACTTCCAGTTCTACAATTATGAGTTTTTTAATTCAATTTCTTTTGGAATGTTTTCTTTTTAGTTTCTTTTTTAATATTGGTTAATGGCCAATTCCAGTACCCCCGAACTGGTTCCGGTGCCGGTGACATGTAAAAAGCACTATCCGAATGTGATCGATGCAAGGACTGCCTGACTGGCCTCTGTGCTGGTGGCATGTAAAAGGCACCATCCAAACCTGGTTGAAGCCAGTACCCCTGACTGGCTCCCATGCTGGTGACACGTAAATAGCACTATCTGAATGTGATCGATGCCAGGCCCGTCTGACTGGCTCCTGTGCTGGTGGCACATAAAAAGCACTCGCTACACTCTCGAAGTGGTTGGCATTTGGAAGGGCATGCAGCTGTAGAAATGCTACCAGATCAGATTGGAGCCTGGTGCAGCCGCTGGCTCTCCAGACCTCAGCTAAACTGTCCAACCCATGCCAGCATGGAAAATGGATATTAAACGATGATGATAATGATGATGATATCCAAAGTCTATAGACTCTATCACAAAGTTATGTGATATTGCTATCAGGTAGTCAGCCCGAGAAAGACAATTATGTGCACGTTCTGCTGAGTTTAATAATTGGTAAACTCGCACGTATGGGAAAGAGTTAATACTATACTCTGTATTGAACTTAAACTTATGGAGATGAATTGTTTTGCGTTGTTGTAAGCATCTGTTCTATGATTTGATATTGTTTTTCTAAGTCCAATCTTATACATGATAATGGTACTTGTTTTAAGAATTTTCATACTGGTTGTTATTACAGTGTGTTCTTGCATTGCAGTGTAATAATGATGCACGTATTTCATCTACATCAGTGGTCCTCAACCATTTTTAACTTATGGACCCCCTTGGATCCTATCTTACTCAGATGGACCCTCATAATCATTCGATGTATAAAAGAAAATCCTATTATATTTTTATAATCAACCCTTTTAGCATTCAGATTAATTGATCAAATGTAAGGCAATGACTGAGACCTTTGCATTATGTCATGCTTGGGAAGACCCATCAAGCCGAGCAAAATTGCAGTCGTGGCAAATACCGGTGTCACACAAATTGGCACCAGTGTCGGTGGCATGTAAACGAAACCCGGGTGTCGTGCAATTGGCACCTGTTCCAGTGGCACGTAAAAGCACCTATTATACTCTGAGTGGTTGGCATTAGGAAGGGCATCCAGCTGTAGAAAATGATGCCATATCAGACTGGAGTCTGTTGCAGCCTGCAAATATGCTTGCCCAGTCAAACTGTCCAACCCATGCCAGCATGGACAACGGACGTTAAATGATGATGATTATCTACATTTAAAAAAATTAATCACGTATCATCTTGTAGCTTCAAGATTTTGAAGATGTGATCACATATTTTCAGAGTGACTTTGTAGTGTAGGTGGGAGAGGCTGGATATGGCCAGTTTAAATGCTAAATGGTTAAATATTAGGAATTGCATAAAAAATAAGGTTATTTTGTATATTGCACATAAATTTTAACAAAATCTTGTATAGACCTCCAAGGGCCATATGGACCATGGTTGAGAACCACTGGTCTTCATAGAAGAAAGATTATATATTCATGTGTGTGTGCGCACATGATTGTGGGATTAAGAATTTCACTTCTCAACCCTGTGATTTTGAGTTCAGTCCCACTGCATGGCACCTTTGGCAAGTGTCTTACTGTAGCCCTGGCTCAATCAAAGCCATGTGAATCGATTTAGTAGATGGAAACTGAAAGCCCATTGTTTGTGTGTATGCACTTGCCTTGACATTGTGCAATAGTTGTAAACTGGTTTTGCAGTTGTACAAGAAGTGTCATTCATACAAGAAGTGTCTTCTGGGAAATCTTGTCTGGCCTTGTTGGATTGAACCTGAAATCACGTTTTCAAGTGAACTTTTTAAACAATGCCAAACCTATGTCCTGAGTTAATCGGAGAACTCTGACCTTCATTTCACCTGAAGACAACTGGTAATTGTACTTATCAGAATACTATCAATGGCACATCTAAAACGAGGAAATAGTCTGTAAAGCTATATCTCTATGAAGAACATGTCAGGAAATACATATCGATAAGTTTTTGGCAGACATGGCTGTGTGGTTAAGAAGCTTACTTGACTGCAACCAGATAAGTGGTTTGTGAATGAGTTTCATTGATGGAAACTGAGGAATCTTGTGTGTGTGTTTAATCCCATAACTTAGCACTGCAGTAAAAGAGACTGGTAGAATAAGTACCAGACTTAAAATAGAAATGATGTCCTGGGGTCATTTTGTTTGATTAAACCCTTCATGGCAATGCTCCAGCATGGTCCCAGTCCAATGAATCATCATCATCGTTTAATGTCCGCTTTCCATAGTGGCATGAATTGGACCGTTTGACTGAGGGCTGGCAGGCCAGGAGGCTGTGCCAGGTTCCAAGCTAATCTGGCAAGGTTTCTACAGCTGGATGCCCTTTCTAATGCCAACCACTCCGAGAGTGTGGTGGGTGCTTTTTAACGTGTCACCGGCACGGGAGCCAGTCTGGCAGCACTGGCAATGACCACACTCGAATGGTGCTTTTTATGTGCCAGTCAGGCGGCACTGGCAATGACCACACTTGAATGGTGCCAGTCAGGCGGCACTGGCATCGAACAAATAAAAAAATGAAAGCCATATATTGAACTAGTATGATTTTATAATAATATTTTTTATTCCCCATCATATTTAGAATCCTACCACTTCTGCCATATTTTAGATATCTTAATCTGAAATGCCATTTCTGTATTTTACAGCAACCTGTTGCAACTGCTGTAAATGGTTACATTGATGGAAGTCAGAGTAATATCTATTCATCAGTCACGACACAAGCGCCAGTGACGATACCTCAACCAAAAATTATAGCATCCAATCAAGTAAGTATTGTTTGGATTTTACTGTATTTTTTCCTTCTCTTTTCGATTTTGTTTTAGTAGAGACTATTGTGTATAAAGTGAAGCAGTTATGTAGAAGTAGAGCCATTTTAGCCATCTAAAAAACATAGAATCTTTTAAATTCCATTTCCAGTTATTTTTTTGAGGTGTCTAGGTTCAGTCCCTCTGTGTGGTATCTTGGGCAGGTGTCTTCTACACTAGCCCTGACCCAATGAAAGCCATCTGAGTGGATTTGGTAAATGGAAATTGGAAGAAGCCTATGTGTGTGTCTGTCCTTGTTTTGGCATTGTGTGATAGTTGTAGATTAGCTTCACAGTCATACAAGCAATGTCTTTCATTTCCAATGTTCTTAGAGAACATCTCTGGCTATAGGAGAAATATCACCTTGCTTGGAAACAGGTGAGGATTAGCACCAGGATGGGCATCTCATCATCATCGTTTAACGTCCACTTTCCATGCTAGCATGGGTTGGACGATTTGACTGAGGACTGGTGAAACCAGATGGCTACACCAGGCTCCAATCTGATTTGGCAGAGTTTCTACAGCTGGATGCCCTTCCTAACACCAACCACTCCAATAGTGTAGTGGGTGCTTTTACGTGCCACTGGTACGAAGGCCAGTCAGGCGGTACTGGCAACGGCCTCGCTCAAAATGGTGTATTTTATGTGCCACCCACACAAGGGCCAGTCCAGGGGCACTGGCCATAGAAAATCTGCCTCCAATCAACTTCATCTGATTCATGCAAGTATGGAAAAGCAGATGTTAAAAATGATAATGATTGCTACCTAGGTCGTGTCAGTAGTGATAGAAATTAATATAAAAGTGAAAATTAAATCATATTTCAGTGTTTTTTGATGGCAAAAATGAATCTTCCATAATTGTTTCAGCTTTCAGCATACAATATCACAATATCCAAAAATGGTGCAAAAATGATCTTTAGAAAAACACTGTTGTTGGCAAACTTGTTCAAAAGATGAATGTCTTGTATTACTTTTCAAATATATTAATACTGACAATTGAAATACTTTTTCTTGTAATTGTTTTCTGAATTCTCATTCTCCTTTTTTTTCTTTGAGAAATCCTCCTCATCATTGTTTAATGTCTGTTTTCCATGCTATCTAACATATTACGATTCCAAAAATAGTCTGGAGTTAGGATTATAATTTTAGATGTTTAGCATCCTTGCATTATGCACACATTGCATGTGTGTATATGTAAGGATAAAACCAAAATGAGACATATGAATGAAACATGGCTTTCTATCTAACCTGTCTAGGAGGACAGTGATGGGGAATAAAAATTGACATGACAACCTGTCTGACCCATGCTAGCATGGAAAGCAGATGTTGAATTATAATGTGTGTGTGTGTGTGTGTGTGTGTCTTCCTCTCTTTCTCTGTCACTCACACACACACACACACATTGATGCTAAACAATAAATAAATATAAAACAGATTACAGGGGATGACAAGTTCAAAAGAAACTTTCTGGTCATTTAGAATTTAAAAAAATGCAAAGATAAGTCTGAGAGTGAATAAAATATTTAATGCATTATCTAATCATTAGACAACAAAATACAATTATGAATGAAATATTTTAAAAATGAATACAATTATTGATTGATTGAAACCTTGTTCTCTTAATTTCTCTTGACTTGCTAAGAAATTTCACCATTGAGTGATGCTTTTCCACTATTCAAAAGACATAACACATTATTTTGTTTTATTTATTTCAGATAAGACCACGTGTAGTTTTACAGCCAACCAATCACAGCCTTACAAACTCTAATTCTCAGGTTATTCGTGTTGTTAAGTCGTCTGGTGGGAATAGCCAAGTATTGCAAATCACTGGAGCTAATAATTCTTACATTCAGAATACTGCAATCAGTCAGACTGGTAGCAAAATAATCTCACTAACTCCTAAAAATGTTGGTTCACAAAGTGGTTTACCAAATTCATTTGCTGGACAGAAGATCTACATCACTACAACAAGTAGCACTGGGCGCAACAGTCCATTGCTCACTGAGGTTAACTCCGGGAAACCATTACAAATTCTCAGTCAGCTTGGGCTGACGGGCAGCAATGTCAAAGTGAACACAATAACATCAAACAAAATTAAGCCGAGCGCTTCAAACGTTGTGAAGAATGTGTCTCAAACAACAGTGACAGCTCCTAGTCCTCAGACTACTACTGTCAATAAAACACAAATGGCTAACATGACAAAACCAAACCAGATGAACAATGTTATGAATGCTAACTTAACAAACGGGGCTGGTATACGCCCATCTGTTACTAGTAAAGACTTGTCTCGGATTTGGTCACAAGAAGATATCAAGTTGAAGAACATTAATTCATACACAGTAAGTTCATTAAGCTTTCCAATTAGTTTCTTCACTCTCCTCATTTTATTTAATTATCTTTACCTATGTTTCTTACTTATTGTGTAAAGAGTTGGAAGGTTCTGCATAATTTCTCATTTGTATCAACCCTTAGTATTTGTCAATCTAGATTTCATTTGTCTACCATCAATTTATGATTATTATTGTTATTTTTTTTTTGTGGTTTATTCTTTTATTTCTTTCAGTCATTCGACTGTGGCCATGCTGGAGCACCGCCTTTGGTCGAACAAATCTACCCTAGGACTTATTCTTTTAAAGCCTTGTACTTATTCTATCCGCCCCTTTTGCTGAACTGCTAAGTTACAGGGATGTAAACACCAGCATCGGTTGTCAAGCGATGATGGGGGGCAAAATGTTTCTATAGCTGGATGCCCTTCCTAACGCAAACCACTCTGAGAGTGTAGTGGGCACATAAAAAGCACCCACTACACTCTTGGAGTGATTGGCGTTAGGAAGGGCATCCAGCTGTAGAAACATTGCCAGATCAGATTGGGGCCTGGTGCAGCCTCCTGGCTTGCCAGTCCCCACTCAAACCGTCCAACTCATGCCAGCATGGAAAACGGACGTTAAAGAATGACGATAATATATATGTATACACATGATGGGCTTCTTTTAGTTTCCGTTTATCAAATCCACTCACAAGTCTTTGGTCGGCCCGAGGCTATTAGTAGAAGACACTTGCCCAGGGTACCACACAGTGGGACTGAACCTGGAACCATGTGGTTGGTAAGCAGGCTGCTTACCACACAGCTACTCCTGTACCTGGTTTGGTTACATTTTAATTTATTATTGAAGTTATTGCTAATGGAGACTACTAAAAATGGAATATTTAATATGCTTATTATCTGGCTCTCTCCAAGAACATTCGATTCTGAAACTCACACCTCTGTTAAAATATTTGCCATATAAATCATTCTCACTTTCAGTTTGTAATTAGATGCAGTCTATTAGTATTGTGATGTTAGGCTTTTTAATTGGATCTCACCGTTATGGTATGCACTAATGAAATACTTTCTGAAACACATTCTATCTACAATGGTGTGCTTCAAATTTCAATTCCATTCCCCATACTTTTTCTCTTCTACATCAGTAATCATCTACTTTCTGTTAACTTCATTGGTGGGCGGAGACGGACTATATGTAATCTGAACCTTTCCCCCCCTTATTTATTTATTTATTTTTACGGAATCCCACATTTTAGGCTATGGAGATTCTGATTCTGAAAAAAAATTGTTTGAAAATTTTCACCCCCCCCCCCCCCCCAAGCAGGCTATTTACATGCTAGAAATAACAGCCAAATCTCACAAAACTAGTGTTAGGGTTAGGGTTAGGGTTAGGTTTACCCTGTGGTTCTATATAAAAAACGGGCGGGGGGGGGGGGATCGAAATTTTGAAATTGAGATTTTTGAAATTTTTTTTTTCAGAATCGGAATCTCCATAGCCTAAAACGTGGAATTCCGTAAAAATAAAAAAAATAAAATAAGGGGGGAAAGGTTCAGATTACATATAGTCCATCTGGACCCTCCCATGCCTACAATCAACCTAGATTACTTCACACCAAAACCTGCCCCAATGTTATGAACAGAGACCTCAAAATCATTCTTCAACGGTAATGTACCAATATTGCTTCCTTCAACTGCATAAAGATACAGTCACCATAATCATAATCATCATTTACCGTCCGTTGTCCATGCTGGTATGGGTTGGACGGTTTGACTGGAGCTGGTAAGTTGGAAGGCTGCACTAGACTCCAGTCTGATTTGGCGTAGTTTTCTGCAGCTGGATGCCTTTCCTAATGCCAACCACTCCAAGAATGTAATGGGTGCTTTTACGTGCCACTAGCTTGATGGGACTTCTCAAGCACAATATAATGCCAAAGGTCTCGGTCATTGCCTCTGTGAGGCCCAACACTCGAAAGGAACTCAGTCACTTTGTCTCCGTGAGGCTTGGTGATCTAAACAAATAGGTATGCTGAGGAAGTGCTATAATTGGTCATCCATTAGGTTCCAAGTTCACAGCTCCAGCTGAGCCTCAGCTGGAGCTAAGGATCCATATTAGGCTTGAGTTGGCAGGTAAAATATAATATATATATATATATATATATATATATATCATCATCATCATCATCGTTTAACGTCCGCTTTCCATGCTAGCATGGGTTGGACGATTTGACTGAGGACTGGTGAAACCGGATGGCAACACCAGGCTCCAGTCTAATTTGGCAGAGTTTCTACAGCTGGATGCCCTTCCTAACGCCAACATCCAGCTGTAGGAAGGGCATCCAGCTGTAGAAACTCTGCCATATATATATATATATATATATATATATATATATATATATATATATATATATATGAAATAATTATAATATTTTATAAGCTTAAAGCTTATAAGCAATCACCGTCCATTGACTAAGGTAAATAGTCTAATATTGGAGCATACAAGCCCCCTCGATAGAAAAATGTAGGGTTTGCCGTACACTTGGGACATGGCAAACCCTACTTTTTTCCGTTGAGGGCTTATCTACCCCAATATTAAACTATTTACCTTAGTCAATGCATGGTGATGGCTTATAAGCTTCCTCTTCAAGAACCCACATTATCTGCAATCCTTTTTTGATATAAATACATGTGGTCGTTGTCTGAGGATTTTAATAGGGCTTTTTCGAATCTATACTTGCAAGTGTTTGTGTATAGATGTGCAAACTCGCTTTGTTATGAGTGTGTATAAACACTAATTTGTATATTTTTTGCATGTATTGCACTGAAGATAGAAGAAAATCTATTTAAGACTTTCATCTTGAAATTAGCTAATTCGCAATTAATGTGGAGTCTTTTTAAATATCCTCTCACTATCCCGCTTTCAATCACATGTATTTATGGAGTCTTTTCGATAGCTCCGTAATGCTTGAACATTGATTCAGTATGGGGGAGATAAGTCTTGTTTAGACTTTCTCTCTTAAAATAATTATATATTAAATTAATAATTACACACACCACCACCACCACCCCTAAACATGAACAGCATGCAGTGAGAACCCTCAAGGGTACTATAGTAAATGCTAGGTTTCACTACTGGAGTTGTTTACTGGTGAACCCACATCCTTAGTGTAATTAAGACTGCACCATAATTGGTCTTGCTCTTCAGGGTTAGAATATTTTTTCCCCAACTACTAACCCTCTACAAAGTTTAGATGAGATCCTCCATGGAATGCTGCTCCCACATCTGTGATAGTATTGTTGCTGTACACATGGACATTCAAAACTGCATCTTGAGAGAGGCCACACAACTTATTGGGATCAAGTTACTCACCAACATGTCTGCTCTATAGACGCATTCCTCTCTCTTTCTCTGCTTTATTCTGACTGTTACTAGAGTAGCTGGTGCTCTTTGGGGCTAGCTGATCTTGTGCTACTTCCATTCAGGCACATCTGACTGGCCCCCTTCACTTCTTCTTGTCACCGATATTTTGTCTAACCATAGACTAGCATTAATAATTACCTCCAATCCTTCTTCCACTGAATTTTGCCTCTCTGGAATTCCTGACCTGCACATATTTTTCCTGCAAATATCACTTAGCTGTTCAAGAGAAATATTGACCACTTCAATCTCTGTGAAGGCTATGAACACAACCCATTTCCTGAGACCCATCAAATAAGTAATTAAAAAATTGTATTCAATTTGTCCGAAGAGGTGTGGAGTAGGCACAGATAGTAAGAAAAACTAAACTGAAGTGATGGAGATGGCATACATCCTACAAAGGTTAAATGGGGTTTCTCCGGGCATCCTGTTTACTGTATCATCATTTTCTGTTCAAATTCTGTCACAGGTGAAGTCTCATTTTATACCAAGACCATACTGGTGTTGATTTGATTATCATAATTTCAAACTAAAATGGATCTTATTGCTTCATTGAAATCATTTGTAACCATCTGAATTGTTTTACATCATCTGTTGGGAACTTAGTTTATTTTTGCAAGGGCATGCTGTTGGAAATGCTTTGATATTATAAGCTTTGGATAGGGGGATTTTTTTTTTTTCTTCGTGCTATTTGGGTAAAATGGTTGTGCATATCTATTTGCATATGTTTTTATAGTTAGTACTGCTATGTATAGCATTATTTATGCAGCTGGATTAACCACTTAAACAAAAAAGGTGTCAGCTGTTTTATAAGTAAGCTAAAATCAAGCAATTTGAGCTGAGCACAGGCCTTGGATAAAGTTTGAATGCCTGGCAGGTTACTGATCCAATATCACACTTCAGTTACTTCTGGAAAGGAATATGTTTTCTATTAGTATAGGAAATGGAAGATACAATATCTTGTACATCTAATGTATGTATGTGTATATATATATATATATATATATTATTAATTAGATAACATATATAACATAGCATGTTTATTTATATGTATAAAGGTTGAACAAACAGGGAAGAGTGCTCAATACTTGTAGAGGATATTGTTTGTTTTTTATTGAAACTGAAGCTAAGAGCTTGTCTTGTGACTTGATCTTTGCCTAAAGATCGCAATAGCTTGAAACTTGAGTTGCACACACAGACACACACACATCTACACAAAACTACTATGTAGGCATCTGGTATGTAACGAAACCAAGTCTGTCCCTATTGTTATTTAAGGTCTAATGTACCCTGGGCTATATTATCTTAAATGCAGATGTCTTCCCTTTTTGAGACAGTTGTAATTTGAGGAGGTTTAGCTGCCATTTCTTATAAATCAAGCAAACATATAGCTTCATATATTTAGCTACAAAGTGATAATGATAAATGGAATTAATATAACTGCAATTATGTAATTTTTTTTCCATTTTTCCTTAACTCTTTAGCATTTAAACTGGTTATATCCAGCCCAGATATACCTCCTGTTTTAAGTTCAGACTGGCCTGATCTAACCTCTCACACCTACCCTACAATGCCATTCTAAAAATAGACAATATCATCAAAATCTCAAAGCTATGAGATAATACGTGATTAATTCAAAACAATATGAATGAATAAGCTTAACATTTGGCAGAGTAATTTAAACACTAAAGGGTTAATTTAATTTATTTATATTTTATCAACCTTGTTTATTGACTGCTGATGGACTGACAAGATTGTTAGTGTGTCTTGTGGCGTTTGCTCTGGCCCTTTTACATTTTGACTTTAACTCTTCCCACTGTCAAGTCTGCCTTTTGTCCTTTTGTCATCAACAAAAATAATGTACAGCCAGATACTGAGGTTGATATAACGTACAGTTTCCCTTCCCTCTAAGTTTCTGGTCTTGTGCCTGTGTTCAAAATGGTTATTTATTGAAGACGATAGGAAGGGTCTATAGGAGTTATATGGGAGTGAGACATGGTGTTTGAAAGAGAGAGAGAGAGAGAAATGGCAATTTTGAGAAGGACTGAGAGAGAAATGTGTGGCATCAGGCTGTTTGATAAGCGGAGGACTGAGGACTCGATGGGGATGCTGGGGTTGGAGGAATCAGTGGAACAGTTGGCAATGGCGAATGAAGTGCAGTGGTATGGGCATGTGTTAAGGAGGGATGAGGAGCATGTTCTGAGGAAGGTGCTAGAGTTTCAGGTAAAAGGACAGCGAAAGCAAGGTAGACCGAGGAAAATGTGGAGGGGACAGATGGAGGAGGAGATTAGGAGGGTTGGCTTGAGAAGGGAGGATGCCCAAAACTGGGCGAGATGGTGTGAGGGCGTTTGCAATGGTATTGAGGTAGATCCAGCCACCCCTGTTAACAGGGACAAAACCTGGATTCAAAATGATGGATGATGATGGGTTAATATGAGAATGGTTACTCATAATCTGATTATTTACCACACAGTGCTTGCTTATGGCTCTAAAACTGTTGATTTCCAACTGGAGCAGTCAAGTATTTCCTCTATAATAGCAAGACACTTATCTCTATTCCCATATTACACTTCAACTTCTCAACTGGCACAAAGCCACCTCCCTCAATACTATGCTCCCTCTTGGTCAGTTTCTTGATGATTTTACTGGTTCTGGTGTCACATAAAAAGTACTGGTGCTGGTATTATGTAAAACGTACCCAGTATACCGTGTAATAAATTGGTTGGTGTTAGGAAGGGCATCCCGCTGTAGAAACCTTGCCAAACCAGACAATGGGGTCTGATGCAGCTCCTATTAAACTGCCCGTCCCATGTGAAAATTTTGATAAATTTATATGAAATTAACAAAATGACAATGTTTAAAATTCACTGTGTGTTACTTCATGATGATATAGGTTTGATGAGCCTATCTTGTCCATTTAACTGAATGTTAGATTTATTTATTAGATCTAATAGATTTGCATATTCTTGGATCAGGCCAAGTCTTATCAATGAAATTGGACAGAGAGAAACTGAAAGTTTGTCAGATTGTACCTGTAATTTAACTCTTTTGATACTAACCTACCTGAAATTCCCTCTGTTTCTTTTATAAAACTGTCAATAGTAAAACCATCTATCATAATTTTCTGTAAGACCGTTCCTCATTTCTGTGTTTCAGACATCAAATTAATATATCAGTTAATGAACAAAATTAGTCAGTTGAAGCATGAGATGTGTATTTCATGTGGAATGAGAATGCAAAAGAGTTAACAGCAGAAACCTTGCCACAGTCATGCTGATTCTACCTGAGAATCACGAGGGTATCAGTGTTTATGGAATGATTGCCATCACCATTTAATGTCTGTTTTCCATTCTGGCATGCGTTGGATGGTTTGACAATCTAGAGGACTGTGCCAAGCACCAATGTCTGCTTTGACATGGTTTCTATTGATTGATGCCATTTCTCTTTCTAACAACCATTTTACAGAGTGTGTTGTCTGCTATTTTTTTTTTTTTTCTGTGGCACCAGCACTAGGGAGGTCAAGTACTTTACAAGATACCTGCTCAACTGAGGGTCAGTTACAAGCTAATTCAAGGAGTGTGAGTGGTTGTGCTATTCGAATAACCAAATACCAATTGTTGAAACTGATGGAAATCCAGTTTTATTTAGATTTGTAAATTACTAGGATATGGTTGTTCTGAGTGTTTCAGAAGTGTCCTAACAAGCTGTGTGTCATTATGTATAGTTGGAGATGTCATTAATGTTAAAGTGATACCACTTTATCTGATTCATTATCAATTGGTTGAAGTAAATAATGTAACATAACGCTATAATCTAGGAATTGTGGAAGTTGGTGTGGGCAGGAATCAGTGGAGGCAATAATAGACAGGCTATTGAAATGAGAGGAAATATTTTAACGTTTTGAATAGATCCCTTTATATATTCTGTCAATAATTTCTGGCATTTCTGCTATCTTAACCCATTTTTTTTTATACCTCTATGTCTTAGCTCCAAGTCTTCTCTAATTTAACAGACCTATTTGTTATCAAAGCACTTAACCTTAATATCCAGTTTTTTTTCCCAGAAATAGCATTATATAGGATTACATTATCCAACATGTCCTTTCTATTTCAAGAAAGTAGAATGTGATTTGAGAGGAGATTTGGCTGCTATTTTAAAAGGTTGTGTGATCATATAGAAGATCCCAGTCTTTGAGTTCCCATCTTGTCTATGTCTCCAGTATTTGTCGAATTGCAGTTCACAAACATGAATCACATCAATCTCACAGGTCGCAAGGACCCTGCAAATACCATGAGTCAAGCTCCCTCTCCAAAACTTTATGCGTCCCCCCCCCCCCCCCAGCTATCATTGGAAGCCCTAAATTTAGATAACTTTTCTTGAAAATTGATAACTCTAAACTCTGCTTGCGAAGACCAGTTGAGGCAACTGAAATCGAAATCGAACTAGATTCGATGTCTGGTACCCGTGCCAGTGGAGTGCTAACAGCACCACTCGAGCGTGATCATTGCCAGCCAGAGCAGCTGTCTGGATTCCGTGCTGGTGGCATGTAAAAAGCACCATTTGAGTGTGATCGTCACCAGCGTTGCTTTGCTGGCACGTAAAAAAACATTCAAGCGAGGTCGTTGCCAGTGCCGCTGGACTGGCTCCTGTGCAGGTGGCACGTAAAAAACATCATTTGAGCGTGGCCGTTGTCTGTACCACCAGACTGGCCCTCGTGCTGGTGGCACGTAAGAGCACCCACTACACTCTCGGAGTGGTTGGCGTTAGGAAGGGCATCTAGCTGTAGAAACTCTGCCAGATTAGATTGGAGCATGGTGCAGCCATCTGGTTTGCCAGTCCTCAGTCAAATCGTCCAACCCATGCTAGCATGGAAAGCGGACGTTAAACTATGATGATGATAACAGCTGAAATTTACTGGAATTTGTTGGTCAACTGAGCACAAAAATAAAAACTTTTTGGGGTGTTTTTTTAAAATGAGGGCAAGATCAGTGTTTGGCATGATTGGAAATCCATCTAGAATAACAAAAGTAAAAACAGATCTCATGGCCTGTGTTATTTAGAATTTTTAAGGATGAGAGATATAAAAGATGTTGAAAACCATTGTTTATGGGAAAATCTAGGGGACATGTCTATTTAGGAGTGTTACATTATTTGACTTGTGTGCATTTACAAAATACTCTCAAATTTAACAGATGACTATATTCTTTCTAGAATTTATGATCAGAAATAAATATTAATTGTACATTTCCAACCATACATAACCATTGATAGGGTCTGTCAAAGGGCTTTTGAAGAGACAAACAAATTCTAGATACTTATTAAACAAATTGTGATTCTCCCTTTGCAGTCATGATTTGTTTTTCAGATTGTATTCTTAACATCTGCTTAGATCAGTGGTTCGCAACCCCGGTCCATATGGCCACTGAGGGTCCATATAAGATTTTTGGGGATCTACAATAGTATTTGAAGGGCCCATGAAAAAATTTTGCTTTAGATGTTTGTATTTGTATGTACTGCAAGAAACAGCTAGGTATCTTTCTCTAACATTTTACATAGTTCAATCTATCCAAGTTAATGTATGAAAAACAAAATGAGAATTTTGAAAGAAGTTTCTGTAAAACTAGTTTTTAAACATTGAATGGCTATGGGGGGTGGGGTCCACTAGAATAAAATAGTAATCAAAGGGGTCCATAGATAAAAAAATGGTTGAGAACTCCTGCCTTAGTTAAATCATATTCTCAACCTTTTTTTGTCTCGTGATTGCAGTATAATGATACTTATGTTTTTTCATTTTTAAATGTATTTGATAGGCTCCTGGGATCAATATGCCACTTCGCACACCTCATTATCATCATCACCACCATCACCATCACCACCATCATCATCATAACAACATACCAGAAGAAGAAGAAGTTGAAGAAGAGATTGAGGAACTTGGTCAAGCTGAAACATATTCTGAATATATGCCAACCAAATGTATGTATCCTTATTTTGTTATTTATTCATTTCAAAGTAATTGTCTCTTGTGTTTGTAATAATTTGTTTTTTCCTCTTGAAATGTGTAATTATATTTCCAAGAATATCAACACGTAATTCCACTAGCCATTTCACTCGATTATTTATTCTTGTAGTACGTATTGGTGAAAAACACCCCGATGCTGTGGTCGAATCAAGTTCTTTATCCAGTGTGGAACCTCCAAATGTGCGGTACAAAGTTCATCTTCCTGACTCAACTATAGACACTGGCCAGTTATCAGCCCTTCAGTTAGAATCAATTACATACGCCTGTCAACGCCATGACACCATCATGCCAAGTGGAGATCGGGCTGGATTCCTTATTGGTATGTATAAAATAGTCTGTACAAACATTCCCCATCTATTACTACTGAGTAATTTACTATTTATTCTTTGCATCACTCTCTTGTCAAAACTGCTAAAATCTTTCGTGTTTTACTAAAATTATAAAGCTTTTTCTTTTATATATCAGTGTACTAAAAATTAAAGAAAGTCAGTATTTTCACTTGAACATATGATTTTGTAAGATCAGCTGAAGTTACTGACTATTGAACCACCTTTAGATTGGTTTTACTAATTTGTTACTCCATTCTTGTTTGTGTTCTTCCAACCAGTTATATTTTTTAAAAAAGAACCTTGTAATGAGGCAGGTGTTTCAGAAATTCTTAGCCTACAGCAAATCAGTATACCTATAATATTTGCATATAAATCCGAGGCCAGCAATTCATTTTGTTTTGGGGTGATCCGAGAACACGGTATTGATAAGCTGTAATAATGGTGAAGTATTGGTATCTACCATTCTTGATCACTTTGGGGCAAGTTGTCTCACCTGGTCAGGGACACTTGGTGTTCTTTAAGACGTCATGTAGGGAGCTTTCCCTGGATACTATCCTGTTGCAAATGGATGTGTAAACAAAGCATGTAAACTATGCGTGTGTAAGTGATAATGTTTACATTACTAGAGCTGCTTTTAATTCGTAATGTAATGCTTAGTATTTATTGACCAGGAGAAGCAATCACGTTGTAGTCTGATCAGCATCATCATTTAACGTCCGCTTTCCATGCCGGCATGGGTTGGACGGTTTGACTGTGGTCTGGAGAGCCAGTGGCTGCACCAGGCTCCAGTCTGATCTGGCAATGTTTCTACAGCTGGATGCCCTTCCTAACGCCAACCACTCCGAGAGTGTAGTGGGTGCTTTTTATGTGCCACCGGCACAGGAACCAGTCAAGCAGGCCTGGCATCGATCACGTTCGGATAGCGCTTTTTACGTGCCACTGGCATGGGGGCCAGTCAGTGGGTACTGGCATTGACCACGTTCGGATGGTGCTTTTTATGTGCCACTGGCATAAGAGCCACTCAACGGGTACTGTCATCGGTCACTAAGAAAACTAATTATAGATAAATGGTCAGCTGAGTATAGACCAATTTACTGTCAGTCAGCAATGAGTACAGTAAAGAATTTAGTATGCAGCTGTGTGTCCACAAGAGCCTTGTTTACACTCTTCCCGTTTTATGTAGTTCTCAAGGCCATAACAGGAATTTAAGACTGGCTCTCCACAAGAACTCCAGTATGCTGATGATGTGCTTCTCATAGCCCACTCAGTCAAAGAATTAAGATAAAAGTTCCAAAATATGGAAGCAGATTCTAGAATCGAAACTCTTCAAATATACTTAACAAATTAGCATGAAAGGATTCAAAACTGCTATATGAGAAATCCTACGATACGCTTGATGTGCAGTATAGGAATATACAGGAACTTAATACAGTGTAACCCAGTGTAAATGATGAGTGCACTTGAGGGAAATTTACCTGCCTTGTCTAGTAGATGTATAGTAACCATACCTTGGCTTGCAGTAAAGGTGACTGGTGTTTAACTATTGATAATTTCTGAATGAGTAGGCCTGTGATAAAAGGCATTCCAATTCTGACCATTGTTTTTTTTGTATCAGGAATCACATTGTCCAGTATATACTTGAATCTAAAGTGGTAGTGTGTGATTTGAGGGAGATTTAATTGCTATTTCCAGTGGATTGAGTAATCATGTAGTAGCTCTTTGGTTGAATACCAGGGCCAGCTGACATATTTTGGTGCCACCTGGTGGGGGTTAAAATATTATACAGAGATGCAGCAGATAGAAAAGATGATACTCTCTTGTACCAGTACACAATATCCCTTCCCCCTCTCTCCCCCTATTTCATTCCTTCAGAGAGATGGATGGTTTAAAAGGTGCTGTGAAGTATGGTTCACATACAAGGGTGTATGATGTGCAGTGACAAAAAAGCTGGTATTATTTCAGTTACATACATAGACAGGCGCAGGACTGGCTGTGTGGTAAGAAGTTTGCTTCTCAACCACATGGTTCTGGGTTCAGCCCCACTGCGTGGCACCTTGGGCAAGTGTCTTCTACTATAGCCTCGGGCCGACCAAAGCCTTGTGAGTGGATTTGGTAGACAGAAACTGAAAGAAGCCCATCATGTATATATATATATATATATATGTGTGTGTCTGTATTTGTCACCCCTCCCTCTCTTGATAACCGATGCTGGTATGTTTACATCCCCGTAACTTAGTGGTTTGGCAAAAGAGACCGACAGAATAAGTCCTGCAGGGTGGGGGGCGATTTGTTCTACTAAAGGCAGTGCTCCAGCATGGCCGCAGTCAAATGACTGAAACAAGTAAAAGAATAAAAGAATATTTATATAAGCTCCATTGTAATAAAGTTTGAGAAGCCCAGTTATTTGGCTGGAGTTTTTTAATTTTGTCTGAATTTATGAAGTTTATTATTTGTCTTTAACTTACTTTTCAGGTGATGGGGCTGGTGTTGGAAAAGGCCGAACAGTTGCTGGAATTATTTTTGAAAATTATTTGCAAGGCAGAAAACGTGCACTTTGGTATGTGAAATTTCTGCAGCTATTTTCTCTTTGCATATGCACATATCTCACTTTGCACTTAATATATTTTCTTGAATGATCTTAGTTTATTGCTAAATTGGTTTCTGAAATAAATGGATGCCTTTTGTTATTAACAGGTTCAGTGTCTCTAATGACTTGAAAGTCGATGCTGAGAGAGATCTAAAAGATATCGGAGCCTCAAAGATAGAAGTCCATCCATTAAATAAGGTAAACTCCTGTAATTTGTAATGACTCTTAGTTTGTCCGTTTATTTGATAACTTTGTCTGTTTATCTATGTTAGCATTGGTTGGATGGATATATATTATTGAGGTATGGTTTTGCAACAGAATGTCCTTTTCGTCACTAATCCTTAACAGTTCTTCAAGGGATTTTTTTGTTTTATTCTGCTTACCTTAGAGTGCAGAGTGAGAGGATGTTGTACTGACATGGAATGCAAACAGATTTTTTTTTTTTAGCATCATGCAAAGATGCAGAATGTAAACATTCACGTTAACATACATGGGGCATGCACATGTGTAACTGCATGTGTCCCTGTCCTCTCCAACGTCTGAGGTTTCTGTTCCAGTTCCACTATGAGGCATTTTGAGAAAGTTTACTGTACTATACCCTGAGGCTGGCCAATGCCTTATTTGTGAACTTGGTAGACAGAAGCTGTGAGGTCACAGCCATACACTCAAAAACACGTGCGTGTGTGTGTGTATGGCACCTTTTCTTGACATTTGTACACTGATCAAAGTTTCTGTTCATACATATATCTGTAATCTTCCCCAAAGACATGTCCGGCCATTGAGCTTTTGTGTTTGAAGAACTAGGAGGAATGTTTCTTTTTTGGGAACCGCAAAGATCATCCAGTTGTAGAAAATCCTCCTTGACAAGTTTCATCTAATCCATGCAACCATGGAAAAGTGGACATTGAAATAATGAGGATAATAACAGTGACTATGGGCTTCCATACAGTTTGTTCTGTCTATCAGTTCTGCTCACATGGCACTAGTCAGCCAAGACTACACCTGTCTAAGGTCACACCAAGTGAGATAGAACTCTAGACCATTTGGTTGCAAAGTGAACTGTATACACAAGACCAATACATCAATATCGGTGTGTGTTTTTCTGTTTAAATATGCCATCATCAATATCACCATCGTCATATCAAGATAGGGTAGGGTAGGGTAGGGTATTAAGGTATTTTAAATGAGGAGTTTTGTTGTTGCAGAAGGAGAAGTGGCCAAAGGGGGTTGATGTGGACGGAGAAGTGGCTATAGGGGATCAATGGTTGAAAGAGTTTGGTGACCCCCTGATCTAACCCATACCAGCATGGAAAACAGACACTAAATGATGATGATGATTAAGCCTTAGTACATGATTTTTTTCCTTCAAGTTTCCTGTTAGCTTTGCTGCTCCATGTCTAAGTCGCATTCCACTTTTCTCTGTTAAAATCAAGTATAAAATAGTGCAACTTATAAATGTGGTATTTTACTTAGTATTTTGTTTTTGAACTGTTTGTTTTCTCTCCAAGTTTTATGCTTTTAGATTTTAATCTTTTAAACATTACAATGTATTTTCATGCAGCTTGCAAAATCTTCTAACTTTCTTTGTTCTTTGTTTTTTAGTTCAAGTATGCAAAGATTTCATCAAAAGAAAATGGTAGTGTGAAGAAAGGTGTAATATTTGCTACATATTCCTCATTGATTGGTGAAAGCCAGTCTGATGGAAAATATAAAACCCGGTTGAAACAAATTCTAAGATGGTGTGGTGAAGATTTTGATGGTGTTGTATCCTTTTCTTAAAGAACACAGATATTTCTAATTTTGTCATAAATTTAATTTGAACCAAAGGATTAGATGGAACTTTTATTTATAAATGTGCAGGTGTGGCTGTGGTAAGAAGCTTGCT
Source organism: Octopus bimaculoides (assembly GCF_046866305.1). Taxonomy (NCBI): domain Eukaryota; kingdom Metazoa; phylum Mollusca; class Cephalopoda; order Octopoda; family Octopodidae; genus Octopus; species Octopus bimaculoides. The sequence continues at coordinate 10,888,380 of NC_142928.1, read as the reverse complement.
TCCCAACCACATGGTTCCAGGTTCAGTTCCCCTGCATGACACCTTGGGCTGACCAAAGCCTTGTGAGTGGTTTTGGTTGATGGAAACTGAAAGGCCCATCGCATATATATGTGTGTGTGTATGTCTCCCACCGCTGCTTAACAACTGGTGTTGTTGTGTTTACGTCCCAATAACTTAGGGGTTCGGCAAAGGAAACTGATAAAATAAGTTCCAAGCTAAGGTCATTTCATTCAGCTAAAAATTTAAGGCAGTGCCCCAGCATGGTCTCAGCCTAATAACTGAAACAAGTAAAAGATAAAACAATATCTTAGATGGTATATGATTTCCCCAACAAATTTACTTAACACATAAAGCGCGATGGGTCACGATCGTGGCCCAGATAGATGCATTTAATTTATGGGCAGTTGTTGGGGTCTAATGTCACTCAGATGCTCCAATACCCACCAGAATGCAAGAGGACTAATAGTTCCACTAATGACTTTTCAGATGATGTAAAACTTGCCACCATTATATACTAAGAAGATAATTAAACTATTTTTTGTTTTTTATGTGTGCATGGTAGTTTCATTTTCATTAAATGTGTTCGGCAGTCCATACTATGTAAGTGCAAATCCCAGCACTTTATGGGTTAATTTTTCTTTGTGAAAGAAAGGAAAAAAATAAACCTCATCACTTATTTTACTCTGTTTCTTCTTCAGGTAAAAGCTATGAAGGTATTAATTTCCTTAACTTTGTTTCCTTAGATTGTTTTTGATGAATGCCACAGGGCCAAAAATTTGTGTCCTGTTGGTTCTAGTAAACCAACCAAAACGGGACAGACAGTACTTGAACTACAGAACAAACTTCCCAAATCTAGAGTTATATATGCTAGTGCAACTGGTAAGTTTGTTTTTCTGATCTGATATTTGTGTTCCACTTTTGATTAAAAACTGTTACAAACAGCAAAATTGATAGCAAAGTGTTTAGTGACATTAACCCATTGTTAGCTTTGTCCTTTGAGACTGATAAAATTAAAATAAGTACCAATCAGATGCTAGCATTTTCTTAATTGGCTCAGTGCCACTTCCTTTGTCAATTTTAGGTATTGTGGTTATATTTTGACTAATTAATGTCAGTAAGAGATAAATATGATGGAATAGATAATGTAAGCTACATGAAAAAATTGTGAGTTTTTTGTAGTTAGTTTGGAGAGAGAGTGAGCTTGAAAACAATGTAATAAAACTAAAATATTTACTGATGAAATGGACAGTGTTAGATGAACAGGTTGTTACCTTGTTTTCAGTTTACTATCAGGTCATCCCATAAGTGCTGTCCGAATTTTGAATGAAGAAAACAAGTGATCAAATGTTATATTTAATTGAAATTTAATCATCAATGTACTTTCTCTCATTATCTATGACTTCCTTCCATCTATTTACGAGCTTTTTAATCCTGTCAATGTAAAACTCTTTTGGTTTCAAAGCGAAGAACTCTGGAATGTCAGTTTCGACCTCCTCCTGGCTTGCCAAAGTTATGTCCCCCAAGTGATTCTGTAAACTAGGAAACAAATGGTAATCTGAAGGAGCAAGGTCAGGAGAATACGGTGGATGAGGAATATTTTCCCAACCTAGCTCTTCGATCTTCTGTGATGTGATCTTTGCAGTGTGGGGTCGCGCATTGTCCTGATAAAACATCACTCCTTTTCAATTCACTAAAGCAGGTCTTTTTTCTTCAAACGCTCTAATTGCTGACAGTAGACTTGAACATTGATTGTTGCATTAGGTGGTAACAATTCAAAGTGAATTACTCCTTTGCAATCCCACCAGATAGAGAGAAGAACCTTTTTCCCATGAAGTTCCCTTCTCGGTTGTGGTTGAGCTTTTTCCCTTTTACCAAGCCAGTGTTTACGACATTTAACATTTATATTTTCATTAGTTATCTCCAGGAAATACAACTATAACAGTAATTGCAGCCTGTTCAGGCTCTCATCCATGTAGTGATTAAATATAACTATATGGTATTAAGTCAGTTAATATCAGTTTGATGTTGGGCAGAGACACGTATAAGACAGTGAAAGGAATGGGATGAGAACTAAGTCTAAGATGTTGTATGGTTAATAAATTCACCAGAACAAAAACCATTGTACCATTGAAGTGGAAATAGGAAGGTTATAAGTGTTTGTTGGTGAATTCCTGTTTATTAGATTGACAGTCTTGTTTTTGATATGGCTTAGTATCTACGTGTGATGTGTATGCCAACTCATATTTGTGAATATGGAGAATGTTCAATATTTTCTGAATATTTTTCAGAAGTATTTTTAAGTGAAGGTTTTGTTTTTGATGTGTTTTTTAAAAAGTTTTCTACTTTGTTTTTGAACCCTAGGTGCATCCGAACCAAAAAATATGGCGTACATGACACGGCTTGGATTATGGGGTCATGGTACACCATTTAAAGAATTCAATGATTTTATTCAGGCTGTGGAGAGACGGTACGTTTGAATGAATGTTATACACTAAATGAAAGTTATATTTGCTTCCCTATGTAGGCTATTATGCAGGTAATACCCAACATTTGAAGGTGAATCATTTTCAAAAATTGGTGCAAGTTAGATATATTTATTGCTTTGTGTTCCAAATACTGTTATTTTACATTGCGTAGACAATGTACAAGATGCTTTCAAGTTTGTGTGGAGTGTGTATATACATACATACATGTACATGTGTGTATGTATGTATATATAATGTAAAAAGTGATCTAAAATATCTACATTTTGTTTTCTAGTGGTGTTGGTGCTATGGAACTTGTAGCTATGGATATGAAACTACGAGGCATGTATATAGCTCGTCAGTTGAGTTTTGTCGGAACCTCTTTTCGAATAGAGGAAATAACTCTTTCGAAAGAGTTTGTGTTAGTTTACAACAAATCAGTGGAATTGGTGAGTTGTCTTATTTAATCCCTTTAAACTTAGTCTCCTGTTTATTGTTGTTATCAATCTTCTCAAACCAGTAAGAATTGAATGCTTTATAGCAGGTTGTTCGACTACTTTATGGGGTTTTTTCTACATGTTGGGGAGGTGTGGGAGTTAGTTGAGGGTCTTTTGAGAGCTTCATGCTCAAATGGTCTTGTGAAATCTCTCTGATCTATAAGTAATTTCATTAGAGTTAATAGGATTTTCTTTCTTTTTTTTTTTTTGTAATATTTATATATTTGATAAGAGGAATCTTTTGCAAAATATGATAGAAGCATTAAACGATCTAAGTAAGATAATACAATTTCTTCTTTTAGTTTTTATCCATTGTCATCACCTAATTATTTTGCCTAAATCCTTGCTTGCATTGCTTAAAGGTTTTTTTTATTGCTTTTGTAGTGCTTCAAGCAAATTCCAAAATCATCATCATCTTTTAACGTCCGTTTTCCATGCTGGCATGGGTTGGACGGTTTGACTGGCGTCTGAGAAGCCAACCAGGCTCCAATCTGATCTGGTAGTGTTTCTACAACTGTATGCCCTTCCTAACGCCAACCACTCCGAGAGTGTAGTGGGTGCTTTTTATGTGCCACCTGCATGGGAATATTTATATATAAGTTACTTCGAGATGGGGCAGTGCTCTGACCTTTCCAGGCTTGCTCAGACCGGTGAGATTGTGGTTAGTACCCAGCCTGGACATCTGCAAGATGTAGCTTATGAACTAAGACTCTGATATGATTACTTGTAATCAAGTTAACTCAGAAGGCACACTCGGAAATTAGACGGGAATGTTTATATAACTATGATTTTTCATTGTGTGTATGTGTGTGTTAAAGGACTAAATGCTTTTTTTGGCAATATTGTCTTAGTGACATTAGAAGTGTATGAAAATTGAGAACAATTATTTTGCATAAAGTCATTCAAAGTAAAATTAAATGTTATGTTACTGTCTTGAAATATTTGAATAACACTGATTAAAATTTGTTGCAACAGAAGTGAAGTTTGGGAAAAAAAACTGAGCTGGAAAGATTCAACCTGTGAAAATACCTGCAAAATGTGTGTTTATAATGAAAACTCTAAAATCTTTACCCTTCGTTGTTTTCCATTTTGTGTTGTTAAAATAAATGTTTCTACTGGTAAGACTTCACTTGAAATTTACCATCATCTTAGCAATAGAGTAATTCTTCTTTAATTTGTGAAAGCATGGATGGATATTCCTTTGTTGGTTTTGGTGATGAGGATCCAGTTGCTTATCTTTTATTGTTTACTTGTTTCATTAGTTTCACTGTGGCCATGCTGGGGCACAGCCTTGAACACTTTTAGTCAAATGAATCAACACCAGTACTTTTTTTATTTTTAAGGCCTGGTTCTTATGTACTTGTTCTATCAGTCTCTTTAGCTGAGCTGCTAAGTTACAGGGATATAAACACACCAACATCAGCTGTCAGCCAGTGGTGAAGGGACACACACACATACACGAAAGGCTTCTTTCAGTTTCCATCTACCAAATCCACTCAAAAGGCTCCGATTGGCTCAAGACTATAGTAGAAGACACTTGCCCAAGGTGTCATACATTGGGACTGAACCTGGAACCATGTGGTTGGGAAGCAAGCTTTTTACTACACAGCCATGTCTGTGTTTGATAAAAGGAATTTCCTGTTCATTGAATTAACATTTAAGTGGCTGACACTATGAAACTGTGACGAAGCTGTACTTTTGGAGAACATGTACATCCTTTCTGTCAGGCTTCCATGTAATTCCCATCTACCCAGTTTTACTGAAAATGTTTTGAGTTAATTTGGAGCTATAGAAAATAACATTTGTTTAAAATGCCATGCAATGGGATTGAACACATGACCTTGTGGTTGTGAAATTAACTTCTTAACCATTTACCATGTATCCTTTTTACATCTGTCTTCCATGCTGGCATCGACTGGATAGTTTGACAGGGTCCAACAAGCCAAGGAGCTGTGCCTGGCCCCAAAGTCAGCTTTGGCATGATTTCTATGGTTGAACACCCTTCTTAATGTCAATCACTTTGTGTATTATATACGTGTGTGTATGTATATATTGTGTATATGCATATTTAAAATACAGTTTGTTATTTGATTTTAGTGGGTACGAGCACGGGAATTGTTCCAGAAAGCAGCCGAATTAATTGGAGCTGAGCAGCGAATGAGAAAGTCAATGTGGGGACAGTTTTGGTCTGCACATCAACGCTTTTTCAAGTATCTCTGTATATCGGCAAAAGTGGGACACTGTGTGAAACTTACTCGAGAAGCAGTCAAAAATGGAAAGGTAATATTGTTCACTTTTTTATTTGTTTTTTTTTTCTCCCTCCTATTAGAAAAAGATTTTGTTTTTTTGTTTTATATCCCTGAATGCATAAAATAATTTAATCCAAATTCATTTTGTTGTGCAGTGTGTTGTAATTGGCCTGCAATCTACTGGTGAAGCCCGTACTTTGGAACAGCTCGAGGAACATGGTGGGGAGCTTAATGATTTTGTCTCAACTGCTAAGTAAGATCTTTTACTACAATTGTCATCCTGTGATTATTAGATCATAACACAATTTCATAGTGTGTGTTATGTATGTGTGTGTATGCGAGGTGAGCTGGCAGAATTGTTAGTATACTGGGCGAAATGCTTAGCAATATTTCATCTGTCCTTATGTTCTGGATTCAGATTCTGCTGGGGCCTCCTTCGTCTTTCATCCTTCTGGCGGGGGTCTATAAAATAAGCACCAGTTGAGCCCTGAATTAATGTAACTTAATTTAGCTACACCTGGGTAAAGGTATAAAAACTCCATCCCTCTGCTAAGCCATGCCGAACCAGTGTGGAAGAGTAGTATCCTCGAAACCTGTATGTTCTCAAGCTCAAATTCACAGCCTCCCCATCAGACTGTGATTGGTGGAGAGAACATGCTGAGGCCATTGTCCAGCAGTAGACTGGACACAGGTAATCTAATCCAATATATATCATCATCATCATCATCATCGTTTAACGTCCACTTTCCATGCTAGCATGGGTTGGACGATTTGACTGAGGACTGGTGAAACCGGATGGCAACACCAGGCTCCAATCTAATTTGGCAGAGTTTCTACAGCTGGATGCCATTCCTAACGCCAACCACTCAGAGAGTGTATATATATATAGATAAAACTTAGTTGGAGGCAATGTGTGGCGTTCGATCATATAATAACATATATAATAAGTAATCTGAATGCTAAAGGATTAAGACAAGGGTTCTCAACCAGGGACCATGTAAGATTTTGGCGGGTACATGGATGCAATATAGTAAATTGGGGCTCCACAGTAATTTTTCAGGGGCCTAGACCAGTAAAGTTTATGTGCAATAAATTAGTTATTTGTCCACAGTACACAAACTATTTTAACAATTACTTTCATCATCATCATCATCATCATCATCCAATGTTTTAAATCTGGGTTTTGTCCCCGTTAACGGGGGGTGGGGGGTGGCCGGATCTACCTGGTGCAGCCCACCCCAACTTTTCAGCTGGCTGGTGCCAATTCTCCTTCGCTATCGTGAGGCTTTTTTGGAGCTGTATTTTCTATGGGCAGCATGCCCTTGCTTACCCCCTAACCTCAGTTTCTAGACATGTGTATTCCTGAGACCAAGGCCTCTACCATTTTTTTTTAAGAAATGTAGAAAACTAGCTCAGGAAGACAAGGACGCTACTCCCTGCAACCCCTTTTTTAACAATTTTATACAAATCCTAATGATATTTAAGTATAAAAATAAAATAGGATTTTTTGAACATTGAATGGCTATGAGGGTCCACCCAAGTTAAATAAGAACCAAAGGTGTCCATAAGTAAAAAAAAAAAAAAGTTGAGAACCCTTGGATTAAGGAGTTGTTACTTGAGTTGGCAAGGGTAGTAATAATGTTGCATGGACGTTGCACATAGGGGATTTACAGAGGCGAGAGTGAAATATGCAAGATGTTCACTGTTTACTTCTATGAAAGGTGGTTTGGGTTTGTTTTATGAATGAGTGATGCTGAGTGTCACCGAAGAGATGAGAGAAGTAAATTAACTGACACTAAACTATGCGATGATAGAATGAATGGAATGGTTGAGAATGTGTATGAATTCCAGTGATTTTTACAAGTGACTGTTGTTAATTTGATGACATGATTTATCTGTAGACACAACAAATGTGTAAAGTATGATGTAAGTTTGACTTTGGAATTGGATGTCTGTTACCTTTCTACATAAATAGTTGTAACGCTAACTAAATTGTTTTACTTCAATATTTCAGAGGTGTTTTCCAAACATTAGTCGAAAAACACTTTCCTGCACCTGACAGGCGAAAAACAATGGATTTCCTCAATCTGGGAGGATGTAAGAGCGATGGTTTCTCAGATAATAGTTCCAGTTTGAACAGTAATATGAAAAGAAAGAAAGGTATTATTACTACTACTACTATTACTACTGCCACTGCCGCCAAGGTGGTGAGCTGGCAGAAACATTAGCATGCTGGTCGAAATGCTTAGCGGTATTTCGTCTGTCTTTACGTTCTGAGTTCAAATTCCGTCGAGGTTGACTTTGCCTTTCATCCAATCGGGGTCAATAAATTATGTACCAGTTGCATACTGAAGTCGATGTAATCGACTGTCCCTCTCCCAAAGTTTCAGGCCTTGTGCCTAGAATAGAAAAGATTATTATTATTATTTTTGAGTGAGAGTGCAGCACACTACCAGGTGCTGGGGTACAAATATATGAAGCCCAATAAACCCATCGTAACTACCCGTCTGATAAGGGTACCCCAGGCATATGCATTACAACCATGTGTGTGCAACATGGTGATTTCGTATCAAGATAAAACAGCGCATGACCTTACAGTTAGAATTTATACAGTAATAAAGAAAGCTGCCTATTAATTAGTTTTGGAGTATGTAACTAAAATACAGCAGTTACTGTCAGCACTATAGAAAGTTCTTAATTCTAATTTTAATATATTTTTTTCAAAATGTGGTTTAAAGTACTTTTATTATTGAAGACTTCAATAAATTCCCTGCAAGATAGGGAATTGTCTTTTTTGTCTCTCATACACTTTATGACCCTAAAGTCTAGACACATCAGTAAAAGCATTTCTCTGTTTTAATCCAACATCGGCAAAATCCTGTTGATTCCAGTATCCTTTCAGATTTGTTGAGTGTTTCTGAAGAGATAGAATACTGAAGAAGAAAAGTGATTTTAATTTTTTTTGTAAATATAAACTTGTGTAAACAAGAGGAAGTTTTCTCCCTTAAATTAGGGGAATCATAACGACTCTCTTAAAAACTAATGTAAAAGACGGTGATTTAATTTGTGGACTTTCAAGCAATATAGGACTGAGAAACATATGGTGCTGTTTGGATTTGTACTGTATGCTTGACAACTGGTATTGGTGTGTTTATGTTGCTATAACTTAGTGACAATAGAGACTGATAAAGTAAGGAATAGGGGAGTACTGGGATCAATTAATTTGACTAAAAATTCTTCAAGGTGGTGCCCCAGCATGACTGCAGTCTGGTGACTGAAACAAGTAAAAGATATAATCATGAGGTTATCATTTTTAATTTGGTCTTACTTTCAGTAGACATGTTGGCCAAGAAATAGAATATAATAATATTTGATGTGTCAATATGTGGTTGATGTAGACTTGTTTCAATTTTACTGGCTGACCCTGACCACTTGTTGTTATTGGTTAACTTTTCTCATTGCTTTATGTCTTTTTATTTCAGGGAACAATCAAGATGGGAATGCAAAACGTCAGAAGACAGACTTTTCTGATGGTTCCAGTTCAGACAGCAGTGATATAAGTTTAAGCCTAAGTGAGACTTCTGAGTCCGAATCTAGTGATGATTTTAATCCATTTGGTAGTGGCTCAGACAGTGATGAAGGTAAGAAATGTGTCAACTTCTATAGGAAGCAAAAATTTTGCCAGTATTAAAAAAAGAGATTGGAATTGATTTAACATCCATGTTAAATTCATGCGTGGTTCAGATGAAACTTGGTGAGGCAGATTTACTAAGGCTGGATGCTCTTCCTGCCATTAACCCTCCTCTGTTTCCAAGCTAGGTTTTATTTCTCCTAGTCCTTCAAACACAAGCAGCTCAATGGCTGGACTTGTTTTTACACACCACCTTTGTATGAAAAGTGATTTTGTTAACCACAAATATGCTAATGTCAAGACAGGGACATATATATATATATATAAACACTCACACACAGAGTTTTTCTCATATATACTTATTTTGTTGTGTGTGCATATAGTTGCTATTATGCGAAAGTGTTATAAGTCCAAAATGTTGTTTTTTCAGGAAACGGAACAATAGTTTCACCATTCCATAGCAAAACTGTTGTGCTACACTTTGACGATTTTTCATATCTTGGCATCTGAGGCAGCTGGAAATATGATAGTTTGACCAAAGGAACTGGCTATATAACAAGCAAAAGTTAATATTGGAAAAAATGCATTTGGCCAGATTTGCATATACGACAATTTAACATCATAGCAGTGATATGTATCTCCCTCTCAGCTGAGAGGTCTTTGTCTTGCAAGCTTGTAGGTGTTGGTGCCACATAAAAAGTATCGATGCTGATGTCACTTAAATAGCATTGGTATGCCTCTGTAAAGTGGTTGGCATTAAGAAGGGCATCCAGCTGTAGAAGCCATGCCAAAACAGACAATTGGAGCCTTGTGCAGCTCTCTTGCTTGCCAGCTCCTGTCAACTGTCCAACCCATGCCAGCATGGAAAATAGGCAAATGATGATGATGATGCATGTATGCATAAGAGAGGCTTGTTACAGTTTCTGTCTGCCAAAATCCACTTACAATTCTTTGGTTAGCCCAGGGCTTCAGCTGAAGACACTTGTCCAATGTGGTGTGCAGTGGGATTGAACCCAGAACCACATGGGTGTAAAGCAAACTTAGACACACAGCCATACCTACAAATTATTGCCTGCTAAGAAATTTATTTCTGTTCGATGCTTTACCATAGTTTATAAAAGCTGACATATCGGGAGTGTCCTAGCCTGGCTACCTTCAGTTGGCCGGAACAGTTCATTAGTCTTCTAGTTACCAGAAGACAGTTTCTTGTAATAAAAGTTATTTTGTTTTATTTTCCCTAGATCCTTGGTTAAAGAAATCAAAGGCTAAATCTAAAAACAAAGTAAAGAAGAAAAAATCCAAGAAAAGCAAGAAGCATAAGAATAACAAAGTGGCAGATGATGATGATGACGAGGATGAAGATGTTCAGTTTGATAAAGCTTTAGCTGCTGTGGGATTATTGAAGAAAAGTAACTCATTATCTACTGACAGTAACCATTCTTCCTTATTCAACAATACCAGTAAGTCTTCAAACTGTTAACGTTTTTTTTCAATTCTGTTGTAGTGATTAAGGTAAGAGACTGCAGGTGGAACTCTTCTACAGGTGAAGACTATACAGTCCTTGGTGCCCCACTCTGGTGAAACATACAGGCTAAAGGGGTGATATACCTGCTGGCGATGCAGAAGGGTTTCCAACTTGGAGATAAATTTAGATCCTGCAAAACCTCTGAGTAGCCTCTGGAGTTTCTGCATGGGGCAGAGCATCTCTGCTGTTTATTTCACCTGTTCAAAACCTCTACCATCACCACCACCACCACCATCATTATTATTATTGTTGGTGGGTTGGTAGAATTGTTAAGATGTTGGACAAAATGCTTTGTGGTATTTCTTTTGGCTCTTTACATTTGAGTTCAAATTCCGCCAAGGTTGACCTTGTGTCTCATTCTTCTGGGGTTGATAAAATAAGTATGGAAGTGTCTTCTTGGGTCTCCCTCTTCCATTGGGAATATTGTCAAAATCCAATGACCCTTCCCTTAACCTCATGGCATTGGTTTTTCATCAGGCAATTAGGTTGCACTGATGGTAATCATCTTGGCCGAGATCGGTAATTAGCACGCGACAACGGTTTGGTGTATATTTATGTCAAGCACTTTAAAGCATGCACTGTTTATTTATCTAAACTGTCATCACTGCGAGGACTGTAAATTCAATGAAACTGGCATGGCTGGATGCAACTGGAAATTCGGTGAAGGACCAGAAGGATTTGCTGAACGTGTGTGAATTGGATTAGAAGTCATAATGGAAATGGTGGTGCAACTGCCAAAACTGCTGCTTTTATAGTGTTATGGTGATGAAGTCTCAAAGTGAGTTGGAAATATTTACATGAAGGGTCTAACAAACCTATCAGATTCCTTGAAATTTGCATGGTGGCCTCTATTATCAATTCCGTGAGTGATAGATATTTATATCAGTCGGTACACGAATGGGCACAAAACCACAGCAGATAGGGCTGTGTATATTTTCGTCATCTAATTCAATGTGAGAGCACAATGCACATAAATTTACGTCAACCGATGTTGTGGGGTTAAAATGTGCGAACTTGTGCCTATATTAAAAATTGTTATTACCTCCTCCTTAGTGAGGGCAGAGATATTGTTTTCAGTCACACTTGTTTGTCTGTCCGTGGTCAAGATATCTCAAGAACCGCTGGATGGATTTGGATGAAACTTTCAAGGATGTTTGGCCTTGTGACTGGCATAAACTGATTAGATTTTGGGATCGATTCATTTCTGGACAAGGATTCTGGATTATTTTTCCTGTTTTTTTTTAATTTTTGAGAGTGGTCAGGTTCATTTTTAGTATTTTCATTTGTGAGAGCAGTCGAGTTTATTTCAGATATTCTCATTTTAAAAATCATCTCCGGCTAATCATTGAGAGGATGTTGGCGTTGCCTTGGCAGAGGTTTGCACTCTCTGAGCTCTCTTGTTATTTTATGTTATTCTGTTAATTGAAGATGATAAATGAGATGTTATTATTTTCATTGCAGTTGGTATGGATAGCATTGACAAAGCTATTGCTATGAAAAGAGAATTGCTGGAAAGTATTGAAAAACTATCAGATATTCTTCCCCCAAATACTTTGGATCATTTAATTGATGAACTTGGGGGTCCTGAAAATGTAGCCGAAGTAAGTTAATAAAATTTTTCTACTTCAATTAACCCTTTAACTGCTAATTCCTTTTATTCATATTTTTTGGCTTTGCCGAGTGTCTTAGGGGTTAAAATAATAAATAGTATTTAAATTTTCTTCACATGTGAATTATTTTGGAAATTATGATAAATTTTTCAAAAAGTCCCAAATTGCTGAAAAACAGCATATTTATTCTTTTCTGTTCAATTGCAATAATAATCATTTTAGTTTTTTGAAACTATAGTATCAAATGCAAATGTGTATGAAATATCAATGAATGATGTAGATGGGAAATGAAAAAAAAAAGTTTTCAAAATGGTCAATATTTTTGTAGTTCAAAAATTGCAATTTATGAGATAAAATGTTCTCTGGAGTTAGCCAGAGCTAATAATGACAAACTTTAACTACTAAATATTGTGAAACACACCTCTACAAATGCAATGTACGTAAGCAATTGACTTTAACTACAATGAACAACTGGCAGGGAGACTGTTTTTAGCAGATCCCCAAATGGGGCTCATGGTGGGCAGTGGGTTAAGTTGGAGAGGTGGCTGTTGTTAAACTGTAGGTCTCTTTTGCATAAGGAATTGATCAGACTGATCATTCTTTTTTTTTTATTTATTTTTTTTTTTTATTCAGACAGTATATCTAAGTCTGCATTGTTCAGTGTGTTTTCCCTTTTTCAAGACACTAGATTGCAATTTGAAGGAGATTTGACTGCCATTTCTAGCCAAGTAACCACATACAGTCTCCTTTGTGGATTGCGATGATCCTAAATAGAGAGGAATGCTGTACAGTAGGAACTTTATTTTTTCCTGGAATATGACTGTAATTTGGTGCATTTTGTAAATCACCTTCACTAAAATTTAACTAAGAAAGATAAAAGGTGATCGCAATGAGCAACACCGTTGTATTGTAGCCACTTCTTGACCAGATAAAACCTCAGGAGCTGGAATGTGCATTTGAAGTGCTGATGTTCACTGAATTCTGCAATCTGCATCTGCTCATGTGGACAGTTGCATTCTTCACTGACGGGATACTCTGTTTTGCTTATGTTCTTTCTTATAATTTTTTTTTTTGCATTTCAAGTTTCAGTCTGAGGACTATGGCCATATTGGGTCACTTCCAATTGCTGTTTTTCTTTTATATAGTGGGGTTGCACTGTTGGAGATAATTGATCAGTTATGAGATATTTGTTTGTTTTTTTAATCTTGCAATATTCTTCTCTTGATATGAACCGATACTTAGTAAAGGTTGCTCAATTATATTTACAGATGACAGGTCGGAAAGGGAGAGTCGTGACTAATGAAGACGGTGCTGTGTGTTATGAATCAAGAAGTGAACTGGATGTTCCACTTGAAATTTTAAATCTCACAGAAAAACAACGCTTCATGGATGGTGAAAAGGTATTATCGACATTACTTAACATACCTCTATTGCAATTTTATTTACTTTCATAAGCAAGGAAAAAAATAACCAGATTCCTTTTGCTTTGTTCCCAAAATCAAATGCCATTGCCATTTTCTATATATCCTTTTTAATGTTTTACTAATTTTGTTATTATTATGGCAGTGAGCTAGCAGAATTGTTAGCCTACCAGGCCAAATGCTTAGTGGTATTTCATCTGCCGCTATGTTCTGAATTCAAATTCCCCCAAGGTCAACTTTGCCTTTCATCCTTTCCAGGTTGATGAAATAAGTACCAGCTATATACTGGGTCGATGTAATCGACTCCCCCCCTCCATTTCAGGCCTTGTGCCTATAGTAGAATTATTGAGGTGGTGACCTGGCAGAATCTTGAGCATGCCAGGCAAAATGCTCAGCTGCATTTTGTCCATTTTTTTTTATCTGAGTTCAAATTCCACCAAGGTTGGCTTTGCCTGTCATCATTTTTGGGGCTGATAAAATAAGTACCAGTTGAGCATTGAGGTTGATGTAATCAACTTACCCTCTCCCCCCAAATTGCCCATTTTGTGCTAAAATTTGAACCCTTGATATTATTAGTGTATTATGTGAGGACACTTGGCCTAGCGGTTAGAGTGTTCTGCTCATGATCGCATGGTTTCACAGAACTGGTTTTTGTGGTGCATATCTTCTCCTTGTAATGATGCCGGTCCATTGCAGGATTACTCATTTTTGCCAGTTGAGTAAACTGGAACAACTTGAGATGAAGTGTTTTGCTCAAGAACATAATGTGTCACCCAGTCCAGGAACCCAAACCATAGTCTTGTGATCCTCAGTCCAATATATCACATAGCCTCAATGTCTATATATGTGATATGTTTATTTTCTCATTCTTCTATTGACTGGGGACAGTCTTAGAACTTTCAACCAAGCAACTGTACTGGAGGAAATTTGATATCTTGATAAAATTATTATTCTGTAGTAGACTAAGGATTCCTGATTGTCCATTTCTCAAAAGCAGTGCTTGTATGATAGTGACATTGTTTGTTTTATTTATCTAGAACATTGCTATCATATCTGAAGCTGCCAGTTCAGGAATTTCCCTTCAAGCCGATCGAAGAGCTCGGAATCAAAAGAGAAGAGTTCATATAACATTGGAACTACCTTGGAGTGCAGATAGAGCTATACAGCAGTTTGGTAAGTTTTGTGGTTAAGTGCAACTGTATGGATTTGGTAGATGGGAACTGAAAGAATCCTTGTGTGTGTGTGTGTGTATGTGTATATATATATATATATATATATATATATATGCTCCCATGTGGTGCCATGTTAAAGCACTCAACACGCTCTCGGAGTAGTTGGCATTAGGAAGGGCATCCAGCTGTAGAAACCATACCAAATCAGACTGGCGTCTGGTGCATGCTTCCAGCTTACCAGCCTTAGTCAAACCATCCAACCCATGCCAGCATGGACAATGGATGTTTGATGGTGATGATGATTGTGTGTGTGTGTAAAACTTGTCTAGACATCATGTAATGGTTGTAAATGAGCATCACTGTCATTCAAGTGAGGTTCGTTTTTGTTTTCAGTCTTCCATGTAAAACATGTCTAGCCATGGGAAAATATTACTTTGGTTGGAAACAGGTGAGGGTTGTTGACAGGAAGAGCATCTGGTCATTGAAAATCTACTTCAGTGAATGTTGTCTGACCCAAATCAATGTTCTATGATGGCCAGATACCCTTTCTGTTGCTAGCCCATGCCTGCTTTTCAAGTAAGGTATTTTTTATTTTACTTACTGGGTCTTCACATCTTGAAACAGCCAAGTGCTAAGATGTTTTGCTTTTATAAAAGATGTAAACCTGTCATCACCATCATTCAAACTTTGTCATGTGAAGAGAGTTTCATTCAGAAAGCATTGGTCAGCCTGAGGTTAGAATAGAAGGCACTTGCTGGAGCTGCCTCACAATGACATGAAGCTCAAAACCATGTGGTTTAACTAGTGAACTTCAGATTCACACCCTGTTAGGTATTTTTAGTATTAATTAAACAATCAAGACAAATGCCAGAAATGGTAGAAAATCACAGTTCTTTCTCTATTCTGAGTTGAAATTCTTCCAGAATTGATTTTTGCCTTTTATTTCTACAAAGTTCCTGAAATAAGTATCTGTCTTACACTGGAGATGGATTCAACCCTTGTGCAGATTTATGGTTTTGTGCTCATGTAAGAAATTAATAGTGACTTAATTATTTAAAAATTTAATGATTCCTCTTTAGGAAATTATAAATTGTATGTAGTGCTGCATAAAAAGTACTTGTGCTGGTGCCACTTAAAAAGTGCCTTTGCCGACGCCATGTAAAAAGCACCCATGCAGGGCCATGTTAAAAGTGCTGGTGCAACATAAAAAGCACTCAGCATACTCTAAAATGGTTGGCATTAGGAAGGGCACCCAGCAGTAGAAATCAAGCTGAAGCAGACTGGAACCTAGCTCAGCTCTCCAGCTTGCAAGCCCTGGTCAAATCAACCAATTTATGCCTGCTTGGAAAACGAACGTTTAATGATGACGATGATGTTGTGTTTGTGTGAGTCCATCCCTGTACTCACACACACACACAGCCTTCTATGTATCATACTTAATGTAGATACGTGAGTGAAAGGCAAATTTACTGCAGTATTCGTTCAGAGAATACATCTCTTATGTTTAAAAATACATTATATATCAGAGGGAGATGAAAATCATTCCAGCAACAGCTAGCAAAAACTCCAGATACATTTCGGCTTTCTTGGACCTTGTCAGTGGCATGTACTCACTGCATGAGCTCAGGCCATTGACAACACCTGTTGTAAATTTGCTTTCCAGTGAAGTATTTACATTAAGTATGATATATAAATAGCTATTTTAATTTAATACTGCTTCTATTGCTTATGACTGGGATGGATGTCTGTGTAATTTCATTCGTCCTCTGACTTTTGTCCTTACAGGTCGGACACATCGATCAAATCAAGTTAGTGCTCCCGAATACATATTCCTCATATCAGAGCTAGCAGGAGAACGGAGATTTGCTTCTACAGTTGCCAAAAGACTGGAAAGTCTAGTAAGTAACATTCCATTTATTTTTGTTGTCTTACATTCTGACTTCAAATTTGGCCAAGGTTGACTTTGCCTTTCATCCTTTTGGAGTTGATGAAAGAAGTACCGGTCGAGCAGTGGAGTTGATGGATTTGACTCCCAGAATTGCTGACCTTCTGCTAAAATTTGAAATCATTGTGTGTGTATGATGTCTAGGGGTATAAAGACATGTCTAAAGATCCTGTGTTAGCGATCTGATTGGTCTACACATCAGTGGTTTGAAAGGAGCACCATTGTTTATAAGCTTGTTAAGCAGACCAGATTATATTTCACCTTTGAGTTTGGGATATTTAACTCTGAAAATAAGAATATGTATTATCAAAGTATATCTGATGACTATAGAGATAATGTGAATTTTCTTTTGGTCCCAAGATCATATGCTTGTTCTAATCTTAAAATAGCTGTGTATTTTGTTGTAAGCAAATATGCACATATAATCACAATTTTTCACTGACATATGAAAATGATCTTGACTTTGGCTGTCTTAACCCTTTCGTTACCAACCCGGATGAAACTAGCTCTGGCTCTGAGTACAAATGTCTTGTTTTCATAAATTTTCAATTAAAATCTTGTACCAAACCTTAGTGACAATTTATGTTCCTAACACTAGCTGAATGATAACTAAGTTATTTTACGAAATTCTTTGTTATATTTAAAGTAATTGAAAGGAATACAGAGCATCTCAAAATCAATACAGCAATGAAAGGGTTAAATGCTTTTTTTAAAAATTTATTTTTTAAGAAAAAGTAAAAAAAGTAAACATCTTATTTTTCTAGGGCGCCTTGACACATGGTGACCGGCGAGCAACAGAAACAAGAGATTTAAGTCGTTTCAACTTTGATAACAAAGTAAGTTTTCTATTTCTCTCATTCTCTCTCTCTCTCTCTCGTGTGTGTGTGTGTCTTATATGCATGTCTGTACATGTGCGTGCGCACATGCATATCATTTCTTTCTGTTCTATGTTCAGTTTTCTTTACTAGCATAGTCTAAACCAGGGGTCGCCAAACTTTTTCGACCATCGACCCCACTTTTAGCCACTTCTCCTTCTGCATTTAAAATATCTTAATTCCCTACCCTACCGAACCATATCTTAAATGTGTACCGAGTACTGATGCTGGCTATTAAAATTTTAACCTAAATATATATGTATGACAAATTAAGACATTCTATTGAAGATGCCACGTTTTTTACATCAACAACTACATGTCCAAGTATACAGTATTAAACTTTCAATGTTTATGAAATTGTTTTTCACGGAGGACTGGGTGCTTTTAAGTGGCAGCTGCACTGACAGGGTCACCAAGTACTTGCAAGACAACAGCAAAAAAAAAACATGAAGGACAAACATGTGCTTGTGTGTGTGTGCATAGGAATCTTTAACACCTTTCAGAAATTATATATTCATTATCATCATCACCACTTAACGTCTGTTGTCCATGCTGTCATGGGTTGGATGGCTTGACCAAAGCTGGAGAGCTGCACCAGAATCCAATCTTATTTGTCATGGTTTCTATGGCTGAATGCTCTTCCTAATGCCAACAACTTACAGAAAGATTGTGTTGGGTGCTTTTATGTGGCACTGCCACAAGCGCTTTACACCTCTAGAGGGACCGGTCGTAGCGCTTCTGCTATGGAGTATAGGTCCTATTGAGTACAGCAAGGCACAAAGCATCTCGGTCCTTTCTCATCTCTTCTGAAAGGTTCAGTGTCCTAAGGTTGTTCTTCAGTACTTCATCCTATGTCTTCCTGGGTCTTACACTTCCTCATGTTCCATTTACTTTGGGAGATTGACACTTTATGGAGTTCAAAATATTGGGATCTAGTAAATCTGTTTTCTGTCACTTAACAGTAAATAGGGTTAAAAATGAGAGCCGTGTCCTCTTAAAGCACGCCTGTTTATTCCAGTACTCCAAAGTTGTATGTAGATGTTTCATTTGTGTGAGGAACACATAAGAGTTGAAAATATTTTTTCCATACCAACTCCTTGCAAATTGTTGTTGGCACTCCGTCGCTTACAACGTCGAGGGTTCCAGTTGATCCGATCAACGGAACAGCCTGCTCATGAAATTAACGTGCAAGTGGCTGAGCACTCCATAGACACGTGTACCCTTAACGTAGTTCTCAGGGATATTCAGCGTGACAAGGCTGACCCCTTTGAATTACAGGTACAAGAGAAACAGGAAGTAAGAGTGAGAGAAAGTTGTGGTGAAAGAGTACAGCAGGGTTCGCCACCATCCCCTGCCGGAGCCTCGTAGTGCTTTAGGTGTTTTCACTCAATAAACACTCACAACGCCTGGTCTGGGAATCGAAACTGTGATCCTATGACCACGAGTCCGCTGCCCTAACCACTGGGCCATTGCGCCTCCACTCCTTGCGAATAGGAGTTACGAAATTGTACATGTAGGAGAAACATGTAAAATATCTCTTACTAGAAATTCTTCAGATAGAAAGTCATATAATACAAGTAAATTGATTTAGAGATTGGATTAAATTTTAACTTTGACTCCTCATTTAATTAATGCTAATGAAATCCATCCTTTATATGCTGTTGACAAATTTATCAGAAAAATAAAATGTGAATGTAATCAACTCTGTTGGTTATGGCAATGAGCATTCCAGATGATCAAATCAATGGAACAGCCTGCTCGTGAAATTAATGTGCAAGTGGCTGAGTACTCCACAAATGCATGCCCTTACTATCATTCTCAGGGAGACTCAGTGTGATACAGAGTGTGACAAGGCTGGCCCTTTGAAATACAGGTATTCCTCGTTTTTGCCTGCAGAGTGGACTGGAGCAATGTGAAGTAGTGTCTTGCTCAAGGACATAATGTGCTGTAGAGAATTGAACTCACGAATTTACAATATTGAACTGAATACTACAAACCACTTAGCCATGCAATTTCCCTCGTATGTAGAAAGAACTGATTGTAAGAGAGCTTGTTGATCTTCCTGTTGACATTACATTGACTGAAGTTGTTTTTACATTTCCTTTTAGTATGGCAGAACTGCTTTGGAAGCAGTGATGAAATCTGTACTGAGATATGAAGCTCCACTTGTTGCAACACCATCAGAGTATTCTGGAGATTTCTTTGAAGGTAAATTATATAATGCTTTTTTTTTTTTTTTTTTTTTTTTTTTTTGTCAATTTCTTTTAATTTTGAGCTATGAAAAAGAAATAATCAACAACTATGAATTTCTCATAATTCTTATTCATTTTGTCTGGATAATGGTTTTTGTATCTTAAAAAAAAAACCCCTCCCAAATTATCATCCATGGAGGTGAAGCTGGCTGAATTCACTGCATATCAAACTGGCGACTGAAGAATCCAAGCAATGATAGGATATCATTGTTTCTGTGCTGTATCTGTAACCAAGCTGCATAGAGTTTGCTGGCTCAGACCATATCATTATAAATAGGCACCATGAAATAGTACAGTACAACACTGGCGACATCAAGGACACTGCTTGATTGAGTGTTTTACTGATTTAATCCTTTTGATACCAAGCCTCCCGAGGGCATGCCTGTTTTACAGTGACGGTTTACAGTAAAACCTTCAATTAAAATTTCATGTTAATTTATGTTTTAAACATCTACTTAGTAAAATCAAAGGTTATCTTATTAAATTTTTCATTGTTTCAAAAATGAATTCAAATAAAGCCTATATTTCAATTGGAATCACCTGTATTGACCTGGCTATTGGAGGTCACAATGCATTTCTATTTCTTTCTTGATTCTGTTTCTTCTTTTCCATCTTAACCGATATTGTTTAACTATTGGGTCATCCCATAAATAATGCGGTTTTTTCATGCTTTTATTTTTCAAAATTAAGATAAACAAAGTTCTTTTTTAATCTAAAATATACTCTCCTTTATTTTCTACAATGCTCTGCCATCTATCTCGAAGACTTGCAAGGTCCCTCTTCCAAAATTCACTTGTCTATGACAAAAAATATTCCTCCAGTACTGTTCTAACCTCGTCTACAGAATTCACATTTTTCCCATCCAAATGATTTTGAAGACTGGGGCCATGTCTGGTGAATATGGCGTGGGGCATCATTTTCCATTCAAACTGCTCCAGCCTTTGGAATGTTATCCTCATTGTATGTGGTTGAGCATTATCCTGATGGAAGAACACTTTTTGTCTTGAAACCAAAGAGGGCCGTTTTCCAATGGCATACAGGTGTCGTTGAATGGTTGAATGACCAAATCCAAGCTTCTCTGCTAGTTCTTCAACAGTCATGATAGGATTTTGTTCCGCCAAATTTTAGAGGATGTCCTCATCAAGCTTTACAGATCTTCCAGGACGAGGCTCGTCTTCTAGGCTGTAGTTTCCAGCTCGGAATTTCTGGAACCACTTTTGACACTGGATTACGCTTATTGTCTGATCCCCATATACTGCATTAATATTCCTCGCACTTTCTGTTGCATTGTTGCCTTTATTGAACTCATAAAGCAAGGCTTGAAATTTTGGTGGGAGGGGACTAGTCGATTACATTGACCCCACTGCTTGACTGCTACTTAATTTATTGACCCTAAAAGAATGCAAGGCAAAGTTGACCTCGGCAGAATTTCCGCTCAGGACGTAAAGACAAATGAAATACCACTAAACATTTTGTCCAGCATGCTACCGATTTTTCCTGCTTGCTGCCTTCAACAATAATAATGAAATCGTTGAATGATTTTTTTAAGTGTATTTTTTTCATACTTTGATTGACTTTGTTGTTATTTCAATTATTTTAGATATCAAGAATTCATTGATTGGTGTTGGCATGATAGCTGTAGATGAACGTCTTGGAACGCCCCTCTTAGAAAAAGGTACTCTGGTTTTATCTTTTAAAAGGTTTTCAGAGACTTCTTGTAATGCCTGCTTTTTGTTAGATTTCACTTCTTTGATTAATAACCTTGATTTTTTCTTTTCTCTTCAGAATATAATAACATCAGTAAGTTCTTAAACAGAATCCTTGGAATGCCTGTGGAACAGCAGAATTCTCTATTTAAATACTTCTCAGAGACACTAACAGCTATTATCTTGGATGCCAAGAGAAATGGACGCTGGGACATGGGTATTGTGGGTGAGTACTGTACAGAAGTTTACACACTAGAAGCAATGTTGGTTTTTTTTTCCTTTATTGCTGCTCTGCTTAATAGTAAAAAGACTTAACGACACCACTGGCTTGTTACCAAAAGTCAGCTTTTCAAATCCTGAAATGGCTGTCTTGTTGCATTCCTATACAATTTACATTGGTTCATTCTCCCGGCTGACAACGTCTAAGAAACCGTAAGTTTATGAAACTAGGAATTAAAAGTTCAATCAGTTTGAACTTACATCTTTTATTTACAGTCGTTGGATTGTGGCCCTGCTGGGGCACCGCCTTGAAAAGATTCCAGTTGATCAGATCAATCCCAGCAGTTATCTAAAGTCTGATACTTATTCTGTTGATCTTTCTTGTTGAACTACTAAGTTACAGGCAGAGCTGTGGAGTTAAAACAAAAAACTCTGACTCCTCTACTATTGGCACCTCTGACTCTTCATCATCATCATCATCGTCGTTTAATGTCCGCTTTCCATGCTAGCATGGGTTGGACAATTTGACTGAGAACTGGTGAACCAGATGGCTACACCAGGCTCCAATCTGATTTGGCAGAGTTTCTACAGCTGGATGCTCTTGTAATTAAGTGATTGTAGTCTACATATCTCAAAAAAGCTTATGCATATGCTTGTACTTTGAGTGGGCCTATATGTTATATTTATTCTTTAATATAAATTAAAGAATAAATATATTGTGAGTCAGAGTCAGAATCCATATAGTCTTACTTACTCTGACTCCAGTTACTCCTTAATTGTTTCCAACTCCACAACTCTGACTCCACAACCGTGGTTCCAGGGACATAAGCCAATATCAGCTGTCAAGTGGTGGTGACGCGCACACACACACACACACACATGGAAGGCTTCTTCACAGTTTCTGCCTATAAACTCCTTCACAAAGCATTGGTCAACTTGAGACTACTGTAGATGACACTTGCTCAAGTTGTTGCACACTGGGATTGAACCAAAAAGCACAGGGTTGTGAAGTAAGCTTCTCGACCACA
The DNA here is from genome assembly GCF_046866305.1 of Octopus bimaculoides. Lineage (NCBI taxonomy): Eukaryota > Metazoa > Mollusca > Cephalopoda > Octopoda > Octopodidae > Octopus > Octopus bimaculoides. The sequence continues at coordinate 10,865,785 of NC_142928.1, read as the reverse complement.
CAGCCATATCTACACCTGTGGTTAGATTGCTTTTTTCGTCTGCCTTGTTTTAATTTGAAAGAAATGAATTCATTCCTAACCATTGTCTTTTTATTTTGTTGTTTTCTTTAGATTTGGGTTCTGGAGGAGAAAGCGTAAAAAAATTGGAATCTAAAATATTTGTTGGCAACACTGATTTGAACAAAGCTAGAACCGAGTTGCATACAGTGAGTTTTATCTTTTTGTTTCATCTTGAATTCGTAGGATTGAACAAATTCTTGCTAGATTCTTTATTTTGAACTTTTTTCTCTTTTGTTCCCATATTTCTGTTGCAGTACACTGCCATTGTTTCGATTAATTTGGAAAACAATGAAAAATGCAGTGAAATATCTGCCATTATTAAGCTGGTGTTTGGAACTTGTATTAACATGAAACTTTTTGATAGAAGGCTTAAATTTAGTTCACTTTAACCTTTTAACATTCAAATTATTCTGTCAAATGTAATACTTTTTTATTCAAATTGTTTTTAATTAATCATGCATTACTTTGTAGCTTCAGAATTTTCATGATGTGATAGTATATTTTATAATGGCATTGAAGGGTAGGTGTGATAGGCTGGATTTGGCTGGTTAGAACATAAAACAGACAGCATATTTGGGCTGGATATGGCCAGTCTAAGTGCTAAAGGATTAAAACAGAAAGCTTGTATCATAGAACTAAGGTTGATCTCTGATGGCTTGGTGTCAAAAAGGTTCATAATTTTTAGAAACTTTTATGTGTAAATTTATTGAATTTCATCTTCCTCTTGTTTCTATGAGACACTGTTCACATCACCCAAACAATCTTAGTAACTTTGTTCAATGCATGAGTTACCATTATGTGGCAGCATTTTAAGATTGGCAAATATTTTTACTCTTACAAATTTTATTAGTCGAATTGGGTTGATTAATCATTCATTGATATGTATATGCGTATATATATATGTATATAGGCGCAGGAGTAGCTGTGTGGTAAGTAGCTTGCTTACCAACTACATGGCTCTGGGTTCAGTCCCACTGCTTGACACCTTGGGCAAGTGTCTTCTACTATAGCCTCAGGCTGACCAAAGTCTTGTGAGTAGATTTGGTAGGCGGAAACCGAAAGAAGCCCATCATATATATATATATATATATGTGTGTGTGTGTCTGTTTGTGCTCCCCACCATCACTTGACAATCAATGTGGGTGTGTTTACGTCCTCACCAGTTAGCACTTTAGCAAAAGAGACTGATAGAATAAGTACTAGGCTTAAAAAGAGTAAGTCCTGAGGTCAATTTGTTCGACTAAAGGTGTTGCTCCAGCATAGCCGCAGACAAATGACTGAAACAAATAAAAGAATATATATATATATATATACATACATATATATATATATATATATATAGCTTATAGTAAAAATAGATACATAAGGGTGGAAAACCACAGGAATAATACCATATGTCCAACGCAAGATATAATATGTGTGTTCAATTCCTTCAAGAATCAACAAATAAATTTATAGTATTCAGTCTCTAAAGTGTCTAAAAGGTAAGGTAAAAAGACAGGCAAATACAACACTAAAAACTTTCGAAAAATCATGAATGTTCAAAATATTTATTAAAAAAATATTTATAAACATGCATGATTTCCAAGTTGTATAAAAATGGGACAAAGTTAAAACATTACGATATATAAACGTACATTATGATATAACATATAATGGGTAAATATATACGGTATGATGAAGTTATAAATTTACATGTATTATATTATACAAAAATTACAGTTTATATTGTATATATATGTATTTATTTTCTCTTAGTTAATAATTAACTCCGACAAAATAAATTGGTTAATAGATACCAGGGTAGCAAAGATCACAAAATGACTGGTGTAACTCCTGTTTATGAGGTAGAAACTCCCTGTTATTTTGGGTATTTGAGTAAATATAAAAATTTAATAAATGGAGTAATACGCATATGTTAAATGAATTCTTTTATTTCCGACATATGTTTCGAAGATTACAAATGGTTCCTTCCAAAGGAATGAGTGATGTTAATAAAGATGTAATCTTCTCTTCAGGGAAATACATAGGATCCAACTTAACTGTAAGACATTTTAACATCATATATATATATATATATATATATATGTATATGATGTTTGTGTGTTTCTGATAATTAACCTTGCTATGTAAGGAAGAGAGGACACTAAAAATGTATTATTTGCCAAGGAAGCACACCTGCTGCTGCTTGTCCTCCTCCACCATCACCACTCTGTTTGTTCAATATGAAATCGTTTTGCTGTCTATTCTTTTCCTTCTCTTTCTCACTCTTCTTGCATTTTGATTCATTTTCTAGGTAAGTGTGGAGCGTGGATTGTCCTGGAATCAAGCAATAGATATTTGGAAAGAATGCAAGGGTTCAGATGATGGATTTTATCTATCAGCACAGGTCTGTGGTCTACATATTTTTCCCTTTTTATTTTTTGTTGTTGTTGTTGGTTGGGTAAAATTACTTTACCTTGAATGAATATATTTTTGGGGTGGCTTGAACTACTGTGTATGACGACTTTTTGGTAGTCTTAAGGAATGAAAGAGTTAGGAAATTTGCCTGATGCATCATAGTAGTAAATATGTTAACATAAGTACCAGTTGAGGACTGGGGTCGATGTAATCGGCTAGCTCCCCCCCCCCCCCCCAAAAAAAAATTTTCAGGCCTTGCGCCTACAGCAGAAAGGATTATTATTATTAAGATGGTGAGTTGATAGAATTGCTAGCATACCAGACAAAATGCTTGGGTTCTGAGTTCAGATTCCGCTGAGATAGACTTTGCCTTTCATCCTTTCAGGGTCAGTGAAGTAAGTACCAGTTATGCACTGGGGTCAATGTAATCGACTAGCCCCCCCCCCCAATTTCCAAGTACAAAGGCTTATTATTATTATTATTATTATTATTATTATTATATTCTGTTTCTTTCAAAGATGAGAAATGGTAAAAAGACCGCTGTGCTTGCTGTTATGCCAACATCGGTGAAGAAGAAAGAGAGGATGTACCACGTCTACCGTCCAAATACTGGTTTACAGCCTCGTTCAGAAACACCAGCTGAGTTGAAGAAGAAATTCAAGAAGGTAATACCATTGTGTTGTTTGTGTAGATTTAGAGACAATCTTGCTTTAGTGTGTGATTTGTCAACACACTTGGGGTGTTGCGGCTGTTGGGTAGCCCCTAAGTCAATCTTGATCCTGCAAACCTTTTATCTAGAGTCATTGAGCTAGGGCCAATGGGGTCTTCTTTTTTCTAGACTTTTTGTGTATATTATTTTAATTTGGTTGCTCTTTCTAGCAGATGAAGCAACTATGTAGAGAGGACGTTGGTGTTGCGTTGGCAGAGGTTTGCGCTCTCTGAGTGCTCTTGTTTACATTGTTTTCAATTAATCATGCATTGTCTCATAATTTTGATGATGCAGTTATATATTTTTAGACTGACAATGTAGGGCATGTGTGAGAAGCCAAAACTGGCTGGTTTGATCATAAAACAGGTAGAATATTTGAGCCGAAGTTTTCATAAAATATTGTATAAATGTCATTGGTGTCTGTTTACGCCTGACTCAGTTTTTTCTCTATATTTCTTATAATAAAGGTGATGCCAGATGAAGCACACAGTTGGTGGAATGATCAATATCACTCTTCAGCAAAAACATGTATCCATGCTTACTGGTATGTAGTTAATGTAAACAAGATGCTTCAAAGAGCTTTTTGTTTTTCTTTTGTTTTTTTTTTTAACATTAAGTAATTTTGTTTTGTTTCTTGTCAGGCTGTTTTTTTTTTTTTTGTTTTTGCATTTCTTTTAATGTATGAATGAGATTGAGATCAATTATATGGTCTATAATATCACAACATTGATAAGTCTATCAGAAGAGAAGAATGATTTAAGACTATGGTGTTAGGAAGGACATCCAGCCATAGAAACCACACCACACCACAACAGACAGTTGAAGTTTGGACAGCTCCATATCAAACCATCAAAACCATGCTAGCATGGAGAGTGGACATTAAATGATGATGATGATACACACACACACAAGGGTGTGTATGATTGTGAATAGAAGAATATATTACTCAAAGAAATTCCAACTTTGATTTTCACGTTTTATTTACAATCTTATAATAATATAATATAATATAGTGAAATGAAATGATAGAATATTAAATGTCCATTCTGACTACTTTCATGCATTAAACTATGCAATCTTCAGATCCATTTAATAGTGGTGACAATCGTGAAACATAACTGTCTCCAATACTACATGAACTTGAAGGTTGCCTAGTCTAATGCATGAAAGTACTAGTTAAGTCTGAATACACATTTAATATTCTATCATTTCATTATATTATATTATTATAAGATTGTAAATAAAACGTGAAAATCAGACAAAATTGGAATTTCTTTGAGTAACGTCTGCCTTCCATGCTAGCATGGGTGGGAGGGTTTCACAAGAGCCAGCCAGGCAGAAGCCTGCACCAGACTTCTGTGACTGTTTTGGCCAGATTTTTACAGCTGGGTGCTCTTCCTAACACCAACCACTCAGCAGAGTGGACTTAGTGCTTTTTACAGGGCACAAAAACAGGGAAGGTCGGTTTTGGCAAGGTTTTTACAGCTGGATGCCTTTCCTAACACCAACCACTTTACAGTGTGGTCTGGATGCTTTTTAAGTGGCCCTTGCACTGACAGGGTCACCAAGTACTTGCAAGATAAAAAACTTTCAAGAAGGGAGGGGGCTTTGGAGGAGGCAATCTTGTAAGTAATTTAAAAGAATTAAGCATCAATGCCAGTGTCATTTAGAAAGCACTGCTGACGGTACCACAGAAAAAAGCACTCGGCACCCTCTGTAAAATGGTTGATATTAGGAAAGGCACCAGCTGTAGAAACCAAACCAATACAGACTATGGAAGCTGATGTGTGTCCTGGCCTTGCCAGTTCTGGTCAACTCATCCAACCCTTGTCAGCATGGAAAATGGATGTTAATTAATGAATTAATAATAAAAAAATAAATAAAAAGCGCGTGTGTGTGTGTGTGTATAGTTTTGGTTTTGCCAAGCAGGGTGGTCTTGTGCTTGTGTTTCCCACTTGTCAGGTTGATCTCAAAGCTCTTGATTGAGTGAGGCTTTGAGTGTATCCTTGAAGCGTTTCTTCTGTCTACCTTGTGTGCACTTGCCTCTCTGACACTTGGGGAATATGAACTCCAGGCCACCCTGCCTAGCGAAGCTACATCAACAGAGGTGCCAGCTCCTACACATATGGTACAGGATTGCAGGGGCACAAAAAAAAGAAAGACATGAACTGTGCAAGTCTGGAACAAACTCTTTGCCCCTGCAGACCACCAGTGGCCGAACTGCAGCAGAGCCTTCCATACATGCAACAGACTGACTGGTCACAGCTGGACACACCGTTCACCATCTTCTCCCATGTGACATCCTTGATCATTGTCGACAATGATGGATGGACTCACTATAAGTTTTGGTGCTTAATTTTCTTTGGTGGCATACGTTGAAAGGGCTTTTTGAGGTAGCATCAGAAAGCTGGAAGCCTTCCCGATGCTAACCTTTTGAATCACCTTTTTATCACAATAACTACTAACTAGTATAAAGTAGACCTAGTTTTCTTGTTCTTTTTCTATATATGCTTGGTTTGGTCAAGAAGTTCACTTTCAAATCACATGGCTTCAGGTTCAGTCCTTGCGTTGGCCCAAAGCCTTGTGAGTGAATTTGGTAGATGGGAACTGAAATAAGCCCATTGTATGTGTACGCGTCTCTTTGCTTTGACATCACCCCATAGCTGTAAGTGAGTGTCACTGTCATACAAGAGGTGTCATTCATTTCCAATTTTCCATGAAGAACATGCCCAGCCTTGGTGGGAGGGGATATTACCTTACTTGGAAACGAGTTGGTGACTGGAAGAGCATCTGACTGTAGAAACTCGTTCTCAACAAATTTCACCGCACCCATGCAAGCATGAGAAAGTGGACATTAAAACAATATGTTGTTGATGATCATGATGCGTATTATTACTTAAGACATGCTTTTTTTCTTGATTATAGGAAAGGAAATTGTAAAAAGACAAGCATGGGATTACATTGTGAAATAGGTTTACGTACAAGGACTTACCACGTACTAAGTGGTTCAGTCCTTAGTGTCTGGAGTAAAGTAGAGAGTGTGCTTGCATCATTACCTGGAGGTGCCAGCTCCAAAATGCAGATAATCCGACTTCGAACAGATGACAATCGCAGAATTGTTGGTACGTACTGTTTGCTTTATTTATTTATTCTTTTATATCTTGTTTTTCACCCTTTCTGAGAACTAATATGCATATGGTAAGAAGTTTGTTTCCCCACCAAATGGTTCCGGGTTCAGTCCCACTGTGTGGCACCTTGGGCAAGTGTCTTCTACTATAGCCTTGGGAGTGGATTTGGTAGACAGAAACTGAATGTAGCCCTGTTGTATAAATGTGTGTTTGCTTGTGTGTGTCCACCCCCATTGCTTGATAACCGGTATTGGTGTGTTTATGTCCCTGTAACTTAGCAGTTTGGCAAAACGATTGATAGAATAAGTACCAGGCTTAAACAAAATAATATGCATCAGGGGCGATTCTTCAAGGCAGTGCCCCAGCATGGCTGCAGTCTAATGACTACACGAGAAGTTTGCTCCGCAAACCACATGGTTCCAGGTTCAATCCGACTCCATGGCACCATAGGCAAGTGTTTTCTACTTTAGTCCTGAGCTGACCAAATCCTTGTGAATGGATTTCATTGATGGAAGTTGGAAGAAGCCCTTTGTATGTGTGTACCCTTGTCTCAACATCATACAAATTGTATTGTTCATTTTCTGTCTTCTGCGTGAAACTTGTCTGGCCATGGAAAAATATTACCTTGGAAATAGGTGAGGATTGGTAACAAGAAGGGCATCCTACTGAAGAAGATCTGCCTCAACAGATTTCATCTGACCCATGCAAGCATGGAAGAATGAATGTTAAATGATGGTGATTAACAGGAGAGATGTTAATGACTTGTTGATCATTGAAGTATTATGATTTTATAGTTTGATTTAATTATTACACTTTTCCTTTCTTTTCTTGTTTGTAGGAAGTTTAATTCCTGGGAATTGTTTGAAAGCCTTGTGTAATGTATTATCTCAAGACTCTGCTCACACATATACAGAAACCCCAGACAACAGTGTCAATGAAAACGTGCACCTCAGTATGCCAGTGCTTTTATGATCTCCCTACCACTGGGGTAGTAAGCAGGAGCTCACTACCATGTGTCTTTCATCAAATAATATTAATAATAATAAAGAGACTGCGATTTACATTTGTTATATTGTCATTGCTGAACCTCTCTTACTTTGTGGGGATTTGTTTACTGTATTTTTGTTTCCCTTTTTATTTGGTATTTATACTGGATTCCATTTAAAAGACAAAAAAAAAAAAATCTAAAAAAAAAGAAAAAATCAAATAACCACAGGGTCTGAGGGGTTTTGTATATTTGGTGTACACACAAACTATTTGCAACTTTGAATCTCTTGAGACTTGATGAAAATTGTATTTTAATAGAATGTCTTTTTTTGTTTGAAGAAACATCATGAAAAGTTAATCTATTACATCTAATTCAACCTTTGATATAAGCATAATTATTATTATTATTGTTTTTTCTTGTCCTTGATTGAGCAACTATGGAACCAATATTTAAACCTCTGTTTGATTTGTTGAAATATAATTATGTGAAAAACCTGTTACGACTGTAGGCAGCCTATTTCCATAGGACCAGGAATGTGAACCTACATGTTATGGTATCCTTGATATTCATCAACAGATAACTGTAGATTTGTGGTGGAAATTCAAAGGGTGTATATGTGAGGTTGACTACATCTTGAACTGGAGGAAAAGTTGGTGTCTAAGCAAATTTCTAAAACAGTTTATTGACCAGTTTGTCAATTGATTGGCAGTTAACAATTGTTGCCTATGGAATCAGGACACCCATTGAAGATCAACTTTTTACTGATGTTCCTTATCAATTATAGTCAGTTATATTAGAATGTGTTCAAAGTGCATCCATTATAAATGGGACCTTTTAAAAGGTTTCTCCGTGTACATCTTGTGTGTGCATGCATGTCTGTGTGGGCATATGTGTATTTATATATATACATAAACATGCACACATATATGTATATACACACATCTATATATATATATGTGTGTGTTTGTGTGTGTATATATATATATATATATATATATATATATATATATATATAACAAACACACACACACACACATATCTGCAAAATGTAATACCTGTGAAAATTACTACAGCTTAGCATTTGTGGTACATAGACGGCAGTCTAGATAGGAATGTATTTTTTCTTCTCATTCATTTCTCCTATTCTGCTGCTAACTTCTATTGTAACTATATTTGCCATTTTTATAGCTGCCTTTTCATAGAACAATCACACATACACACACACACATTTTCGTTTTTTTTTTTTTAATATATATAATATTCCTCTTTTCCATTTGTTCATCAATTAGAACAATGCTTCAGCTGTAAACAGGTGGTATTATAATCTGCGCAGCACTGCATCCACCCCACCACATCACCATCACCTAATTACAACCATTTTGAGGATCTCTTCACTGCCAATTGCAGAGATGAAACTTGAATGAACGAAATTCTTCATGGAAGTTCTTTAACTCAATTACAACTGATTTACCTTGAATTAAATGTCTATTGAGTATGTTAGGTCTTCATTAGACTGGTTATCATAATTTCTCCTTAATTATTCTTTCAACATTCCTCAAAGTGCCAAAGGCAAATATCCAAATTCGGGGCTGTTTCTGATTTTTTTTCTCCCCTCCCCTTCTCCCTACTTTTTAATTATTCAGTTTTGAGTCATTACCAAAATATATTTTATATTTCTATTGATATAGTGTGAAAAAGAAATCCATTTTTAATAAGAAAATATTAATTTTTAGATAAAGTTTGAAAAAAAAAAAAAACTAAGCATCTTCCTTAAATACTCAAGAGTAATGTTATTGTTTAGCCCTAGGTTTGCCCTGATTGAGCTGACCTATGATCAAATGTATTCTTGCTGTTCCTAGGTTTATTTGCAGGCATAGTATACCTAGTACTACAACAGCCTTGTTTAAAACAGTAGAGTGTAATTTGAGGGAGATGTGACTGTTAGCTCTCGTAGCAAAGAAGCCTTTTTGGTTTGGGAAAATTAATTAGAATAAGTGATTAGTATTTAATTCTTATTCGGGAAAATATCCCAAAGAATTGATATTGATAATGGATCTTATCTCATTAGATGAATTTCATTAATTATCAATTTCTATTATTCTTAAGAGATCCTATTTTTGTTTTTTGATTTCGACTCAAAAATTTAATGTCAGAATTTTAGTTAATTCTTAACATTTTCGTTTGATATTCATTTCAACAAAACCTGTTTGACATTCACACACATCATTGGTAGAATATTACATACATGAAAAAAAGTAAAAAAGTAAAAAAAAAATTCAAATTTTATGCCATAATTCAGTTGATACCTTTCAAGTTGGTTAAAGATTTTAGAAACTTGAATGAATATAAGAAGAAAAAAAATTACCAAACAAAATTAAAACTGTTTTAGAAGTATATAACTCAATTTGTCTGTATATTCTTGGTAATAATTTTCAGTGTTAGTGAGAGAGAATATATCTGAGTGTGTGTCTGTGAATGTTGAAATTACATACAAAACATTGTCACCTACAAAATTTTGCATGTGACGACTTTTCTTTAGTGATATTGTTTCAGATAAACTTCATAAATTTTTTTTTTTTTTCACTCAATTCTTAGTCAATGGGTCCAAATGTATGTGTTATTTATTTTTTTAATCAACTTTTCCTGATATTTATTTATTAATTTTTTTTTCAAAGTTTTTACATCCAAACTTTTTTTTTGTCATCATCAATGCTTGTTATTGAAACTTTTGTGCTCAATTTCATGAAAATGTCTCCTGTATCACCTTCCTCAGATGGAAATCTAATTGAGATTCATAGAGTTTATATATATATATATATACATATATATATATATCATCAAAACAACAAAAAAAGAAAACAATATAGAAATATTCTAATCGAGTCAGAAATGTAACTGCTTCTAAAAGCAGTAAATATTTGTAAGATGGATAAAAAAACATTAATTTCACTAGTTTGTATATATATATACACATACCTACCTACCTACACACACATATATGTTCACTCACATAATGCATACATCAAATTTAAAAGAAGCATTTTTGTTGAGAGGAAAAGTTTTTCATTGTGTCTGTACATCTGCTTACCTTAATCTGTCTGTTTATTTAAACAGTGGCGGGAATTCTGCCCCACCTTTTTGGTTTTTTTTTAAACATTCCACAGTAGTTTCATCAGCTGTAACTTGAAAATTACCCCCCCCCCCCTCTATATATATATATATATATATATATATATATATATATATATATATACACACACACACACACACACACGTGGTATGAAAACTGCATTTTTATTGTTTCTTGTTTTGTTTGCTTGTGTATGTTTTAAACAAGCTGCCATTTCCTATAAGTGGCTCTTACCAAATTTGTAAAAATTAGTTTTCACCATTACTTCATCCAGTTCATGATTTTATTTTTCATATATATATATATATATATATATTTTTTTTTTTTTTTGTTCTTAATCCTGCATTTCTGTCTGACAAGAACAATTCTCCTCTCTTCATGTTTGTGTATGTTGTTACAGCTTAGTTAATAAAATATAATAAAAACATAATACGAATTCCCCATTATGCTGCTTGATATAAAAAACAAATTAAATGTATCTAGAAGAACATTATATATATATATATATATTATATATATGATGTATGACAACTGCTGGGAGATCCGGTTAGCTGTAAAATCCACCTGTCCTGTTGCTACCCCAGGGAAAGATTTTATTGAACATTTTACTCAAGTCACTAAGTGGTGACTAAATAATGTATTCATATGTAATTATTACCAATTTGACTTTGTACTGAACATTAAACATTCATTGATATTATTCATTAAAATTAGTCCAATTACATGAGAATTGCGGCTTTCAAGTCTCAATTTATCTCTCCTCTCACCTTTCAGTTCTAGTTATATTATAATCAAATAAAATCTAAAATGTAGGTTTTTACCCTTTTTTTTTTTTTTCCCCCGTCTCCAAATATTCTCTTCATAAATATGTTTTCCTGTATATTGTTCTGTCTGTTGCATTCTATTTAATTACAGATCGCCAAGATACTACCATTACCAGAACTGCTGTCATTTAGCTTTATGTTTATATATATAAATAAATAAAATTCAATACTTCAATATAAAGCTTTGTCTGCTCCCTTTTTCTTTTTCTGCTTCTTAATTATTTAAAAAAAAAAATATTTATAGATGTATTAAAATATATTTTGTTTTTTCAGATAATCTCATCCTCATTTTTATATTTTGTTTTGTTGTTCAATTAATTTATCTGTGAAATTTCCTCACTTTAATCATAGATACATGATTAACCCTTTTACATTCAGATTACTGTCAAATGTACTGCTTATTTATTCACATTGTTTTGGTTTAATCATGCATTATCTTGTAGCCTCAAGATTATGATTGTTGTTTATTCTTAGAATGACATTGTGCGATAGGTGTGAGAAGCCAGATCTGGCCAGTTTGAACACAAACTGGACACTCTAACCCCAAACAGTCCTCACTATATGATGTGATTCTTTACTCACAGAACACTATTTTTCCTTTATCCTTTCATCAGTTTTGGCAGCCCTGTCAAAGGTTACAGGTGCTACCCTTCTCTGATTCACCCTTTAGCATTCAGATTACTCTGTCAAATGTAAAGCTTATTTAATCACATTGTTTTGAATTAATCATGGATTATCTCATAGCTTTGAGAGTTCAATGATATGAGTGCTTATTTTTTAAAATGACATATGCTTGAGAAGACCTGTTGAGTAAAGTAAAACCAATACCGTAGCTGGGGCCAGTGCCCCCTGACTGGATCCCATGCCGGTGACACATGAAAAGCACCCTCCAAATGTGGTTGATGCCCAGTCCACCTGACTGGGCTCCCATGCCAGTGGCACGTAAAAAGCACCAACTGATTGTTGGTTGATGCCTGTACCTCCTGACTGGCTCTTGTGCTGGTGGCAAGTAAAAAGCGCCATCTGAACGTGGTCAATGCTAGTGGCACGTGAAAAGCATTATCCAAACGTGATCCATGCCAGGCCTGCCTGACTGGCTCCTGTGCCGGTGGCACGTAAAAAGCACCCACTACACTCTCGGAGTGGTTGGCATGAAGAGGGGCATCCAGCTGTAGAAACATTACCAGATCAGATTGGAGCCTCGTGCAGCTGCTGGTTCTCCAGACCTCGGTCAAACCGTCCAAACCATTTTCCATGCCAGCATGGAAAATGGATGTTGGGGAGGTGTGAGGGGCCAGATTTAGATCGTTTGAACATAAATCAAGTAGGATATGTATGGCTGGTTTAAATGCTAAAGGGTTAAGCTTAAAGAAAAGAAACATTGCTATATTTATCATTATTAATAAAAGATTAAATAAGTATGTAGAACGCAGTTTTAAAAACATGCTTTCCATTGTAAAGTATCATTTTTTCTTTTGTTGCTTTCTATTGAACAACAGATTAGTGATTGACTATTTGTAAGAGAGATTGCTAGATGTTTCTGTCTCCCTTCCCCCACACAGATCTTTATGTAATTATTAAAACAAAACAAAAATAAAAAAGAAATATTTGGTGTCGACTTTGATATCTGGCAGCGACATATTTAACTTCCTTGGTATCGTTTTAGGTTTGTGTCAGCTTTTATTTATATAACAAGCTTCCAGTAGAATGAGGTTAGTTTCTCTTGTTATAATAATTATATATTTTGAAATGCTTTCTAGGTAAAGCATGCTTTCAGTGAATTATTATTTCAGCTTCATGTTTTTTATGTCTCTTCATTACCAAAAGAAACTGTTGTCTCAAAGTATGATTGTAGAAATAACAGGTAGTAGTTTGCTCTTTCTACATAATTTGTGTAAAGACATTCCCTTCATCCATCTCTTATGTGAGCGACAACTGAAATAAGTTCCATCTTACACAATATCAAACTTCATTTTGGTCTAAAAGTTCTAAACACGAAATGTTTTTAATAAAAGAAAAACTTTTTCCAATAAATTGTTCCTTTCTTTTTTTTTTTTTTTTTAAATTTAAATTTTTTATTTTGTTAAAAAAAGTGGGGGGAGCCTACTAAAAACTGCTTTCCTCTTCCCATTTTACCTATCCTGGCAATACTCTGGGTTAAATTCATCAACTATATACAAGGGAGAGTCAAAAATTATACGCACTCTTGATTTTTCAATGTATTTACACAAAAGCAGGAGATAAACAGATAGATAGTCCCCTTTTTTGATGCACTTGGTCCAGTGGTCCACAAGCTTGCATATTCACTGCTTCCTTCACATCTTCATCCATAGGAAATTGTCAACCTTGTAAACCATCTTTGAGTGGTCCAAAGATATGATAGTCAGAAAGGGGTAGGCAGGGTGTTCCAGCACCTCAAAACCCAATTGGTTAATGCTTTCAACGGTTTGGGCAACCATGTGATAGCATGCATTGTCATGCAACAACAAAACTTTCTTCAATAGGTTTCCGTATTTGGTCTGAATTGCTGGCTTCAGTTTATTAGCCAGCAAAGCACTGTTGATTGTACACCTCTTCTCCAGAGCAATCGGATCACTGCTCTTTGTTCTTTTGTGCACATTGCTAGTGAAGCGGCCATGCTTACACTGTAAATCTGGAAAGAAAAATGGCGCAGTCAGGCTCAAACTTTGATCATGTGATCACAATAGTACCAACTATAAGCACGTTTGCACAGAAGGCAGTGTGGCAATACTAAAGATGTTATGGTTAAAGTGCAGATAATTTTTGACTTCCTCTCATAGATGCAGATATGGCTGTGTGCTAAGAAGTTTGCTTCCCAACCACGTGGTTCCAGGAAGTGTCATCTTGGGCAAATGCCTTCTACTATGGCCCTGGGCCAACCAAAGATTTGTGAGTGGATTTGGTAGATGGAAACTGAAAATAGCCTGTCGTATTATAAAAGACCTCCTTCGGTAATGAATGACCATGGAATTGCACCTAGAAAGTTCCCCTTTGAGATACAAGTCTGGGCAAATTTGTTTATAGAAGACCAGCAGTCATCCATGCATACCAGCCTCTCATCTCCATGGCACTGATGATGTCCTAGAAAAAGGCGAAGGCTGATATAACTTCGCACCAGAGATGTCGCAACTCATTTCTACAGCTGAATGAACTTGAGCAACGTGAAATAAAGAGTCTTGCTCAAGAACAACACAACCCAGTCCAAGAATCAAATTAGTTACCTCATGATTGTAAGTGTGACACTTTAACCACTGAGCCATGGGCTTTCATCGTATATATATCTGTGTGTCTTTGTCCTCCATCTCTGCTTAACAATTTGGTGTCGCTTTGTTGATGTCCCCATAACTTAGCGGCTCAGCAAAAGAAACCAATCAAATAAGTCCAGGCTTTTAAAATACGTAATGCATGGACAATGTAATACAAATGAACTGAGAAAATCTGGATGCAAGATGAATCGGATGTAGTGTAGAAAAGAAAAGACTTCTGATATAATGTGTATGGAGGATGACAACTGTTTAAAGATGTGCAGAATATTCTCAGTTGATAGAACTTATGGAAGAAGAAAACCTGGAACAAAGCAATGAGCATTGTTCTCAAGATGCTCTGCCTTGCAGAGAAGATGATTGTTGACTCTGCATCACCAAGACAATCAAATGTTAAAAGCATTAAAAAAAAAGCCATATAGAGTTATACACACATCTGGCAGAATATGCTTTATTTCTTTCTAATCTTCACAAAACCTCTGCATTCAGGGCCAACATTCATTACCAAGCAGCATTACAGTTCATACACAAGTATCATACAATTTACCTTTCATTCAGAGAAAGAAACCCTTTGTAAACAACAACACCAATAGCTCCCAGAACTTTTTTTCCAACCTGGCTACTCTATGCTTGTGGAACATTCGTCTCCATTGTTAATTAGGTCACCAGGTAACAAAAACTATCAACTACATCCAGGGAGCTTTCTAGGCATCTGAGAGAATCTATTTCACATGCATTCATAGTGTTTATTGCCCCTGTGCACCTATACAAAGAAATCTACTGCTCTGTTAGCCTGCCTGTGATTCCACTGTATTTTTTGTACCTCTGTACTTAATACTGACTGGAAACAAGGTCATAGTATGGAAGTTTCTAGCTTATCCTTTTCTAAATACACAGCAAGGCCTTTTCCCCACTGATTGTAACACAGTCCTATCTTCTTTGCAACCTATTAATACTTAAGTCTTTGTAAAATTTACATAGAGGCCTTTCAATTCTAGGTTTTGCTTCCAGGTTAAGAATTTCTTCTCTAAATCTACGAGAGATTCAGTTCTGTGAACTAGATCATTGCCATACAGGAGTTCCAACAGGTAGCTGGTCTTAAACTCTTCCGTTATGACTTACAGGAGGCTCTTTGGAGGAACATGGCTTAATTGTTAGGGTGTTGGAATCATGATCAGAAGAATGTGGTTTCGATTTCTGGACTGGGCAATGCATTGTGCTCTGGAGCAAAATACTTCATTTCACATTGGCTCAGTCCACTCAGGTGGCAAAAATGAGTAATCTGTGATGGACCAGTGTCCTATCCAAGGGGAAAATATATGTGCCACAGAAACTAGTTCTATGAATCTCTACGACTCCAGAAGAAACTTTATCCGATCCTATCCTATATGATACTCTCTCTCCTATTCACCATAACAAAAGATGAACATTGGCGCAGGAGTGGCTGTGTGGTAAGTAGCTTACTTACTAACCACATGGTTACATCCCTGTAACTTAGCGGTTCGGCAAAAGAAACCGATAGAATAAGTACTAGGCTTCCAAAGAATAAGTCCTGGGATCGATTTACTCGACTAAAGGCAGTGTTCTAGCATGGCCACAGTCAAATGACTGGAACAAGTAAAAGAGTAAAAAAAAAAAAAAAAAAGAGATTGAATCATGACAACTCAGGATAGACTGACTCACTCTCATGCTTCCATATATCCCAAGAGCCTCTCATAGCAGTGCTTCAAAGTCTCTTTTCGTTATCATTAAACATTGACTATTCAATTATCATTCTAGACACATCTCTAGCATGCTACTTACCAATTTGAAATGCCTTATGGAGGTTTCAGGTCTTCATATTAGAGAACATTTGCAAGCTTTTTCTTCTTTCTACCATTTCTGTTGTTATACCTCATGTCCAGATTCTTGCTATTTGATATCTTACTTTCCTGTAATCTTTCTTTCAACCTTATCTCTTAGCTTTCATAGTGAAGGCATGTGGCTTAGTGGTTAGAGGCATTCGGCTCACGATCGGAAGGTCATGAGTTCGATTCCAGGCGACGCATTGTGTCCTTGAGCAAGACACTTTATTTCACGTTGCTCCAGTCCACTCAGCTGGCAAAAATGAGTAGTACCTGTATTTCAAAGGGCCGGCCTTGTCACACTCTGTGTCACCCCAAATCTCTCTGAGAACTACGTTAAGGGTACACGTGTCTGTAGATTGCTCAGTCACTTGCATGTTAATTTCAAGAGCAAGCCGTTCCGTTGATCGGATCAACTGGGACCCTCGTCGTCGTAACCGACGGAGTGCTAGCTTTCATAATCCTATACCTGGTGCTATAACAGGAATAGTACTGTAGTACTGGGGCTAAAGGACAACAACAAGAACAACAACAAAACCAATACAATTTCCAGTTTGTCAATATTTTATTGAGGATGATGAAACCATCTTTTGATTATTATGGCAGCAAACTATTATTTCTTCTGTTTCCAGTTTCTTTTTTTCTCCCTATCTCTCTCTCTCACCTCGGCACCCCCACCCCTTCTCACTTCAGAAGTCTGCCAACATTGTGATGCAGTAATAAACTACTTTGAAGTTGTTTTACTCAAAGTCTGAGAAAACAACCAAAAGAGCTGTGTTGGAATAAATGGAAACGAAACAGAACAAATGTTGATAAGACATGTGTATGAGTTTAGTTTAACAACCATGGTGAAGTAGTTATGTTGGAATTATACCTTGTTGGGTAAGATGAGAATCAGCTTTGAATATTCTAGTGCCAACCATATATCGAAAAAAGTTTTATTCTGTTAGAAGGCAGTTTTTCAAACAAGGAAAGAACCGTACAGTGTTGACACACACACTCACACACACATGTATATATAATGTGTATATATATATAGATATATATATACATATATATATATATATATATATATATATATATATATATATATATATATATATATAGAAATATGTGTGTGTGTGTGCCTGCTATAAATCTGAGTATAAAGATGAGTACAAAACAATCCAAACGACCTGAAATTAGAAGAAAAAAGACAAAATTGTAAAATGCTTGGTAAAAATATTCAACAGGCATGGCTCTGTGGTAAGAATCTTACTTCCCAACCAAAATGGTTCTGAGTTCAGTCCCACAGCGTGGCACTTTGGGCAAGTGTCTTCTGCTATAGCCTCAGACTGACCAGAGCCTTGTGAGTGGATTTGATAGAGAGAAACTGAAAGAAGCCTTTTGTGTATATGCATATGCACACATATATATATATATCACGTTAAACGGTGATGATATATATATATATATATATATATATATATATATATATATATATATATAATAAATGAAAAATGCATTAAATACTGCAAAACATACATGTAGGGCAGACACAGAAGGACCCAAATTCTTTATCAGTTATCGACCAAAAATACTAATACTCAGTTTTGTGCCTTTAATGAGTTTTAGTATTTTTGGTCGATAATGGATGAAGAATTTGGGTCCTTCTGTCTCTGCCCTACATATACGTTTTGCAGTATTTAAGTATTTAATGCATTTATCATTTACGGAATAACGCCATGCATCCCGACTTCTGTTAACAATAAATTTATATATATATATATATATCATCATCATCATCATCGTTTAACGTCCGCTTTCCATGCTAGCATGGGTTGGACGATTTGACTGAGGACTGGTGCAACCGGATGGCTACACCAGGCTCCAATCTAATTTGGCAGAGTTTCTACAGCTGGATGCCCTTCCTAACGCCAACCACTCAGAGAGTGTAGTGGGTGCTTTTACGTGTCACCCGCACGAAAACGGCCACGCTCGAAATGGTGTCTTTTATGTGCCACTCGCACAAGAGCCAGTCCAGGGGCACTGGCAATGATCTCGCTCGAAAACCCTACAAGGCCAGTCAGGCGGTACTGGCAACGGTCACGCTCAGGATGGTACATCTTATGTGCCACCCGCACAAGAGCCAGTCCAGGGGCCCTGGCAATACATATATATACTTTATTATTAAAACTGCAAAAATACCACGAAAAACTGCTACTCAGATTTTCACGTTCCTATTTATCAGACAGTTGTGATTAAGAATGGGACAAGAATTAAAGTTATATGTGTAAATATATTGTACAATTTACATTGACAGATACACATTTGAATTTGGTTTCATTTCATTGGTTGTTTCAACTAACGTTTTCTTTTTTAAGAAATGGTGATATAAAATTGAATATCATTTTGTGTAAAATCGAAGAAAATATAACCTTAATTCTTGTCCCATTCTTAATCACAACTGTCTGATGAACGGGAACAGGAAACTCTGAGTAGCAGTTTTTTAGGATATTTTTGCATTATATCAGGCTCTTTTGCCGAACCGCTAAGTTACAGGAATGTAAACACACCAACACAAATTGTCAAGTGATGGTGGGGGACAAACACAGACACAAAGACACACACATGCACGCGCACACATGTATAGATGATGGGCTTTTAGTTTCTGTCTACTAAATCTCCTCACATGGCTTTGGTCAGCCCAAGGCTATAGTAGAAGACACTTGCTCAAGGTGCCACACAGTGGGACTGAATTTGAAACCATGTGGTTGGGAAGCAAACTTCTTAACCACACAGCCATGGCTGTACCTATAATGATAACAATAATTTTAAATTTTGGTATAAGGCCTGCAATTTTAAGGAGAAGGGTAAGTTGATACCATTGCTCCAGGCAATGGTATCAACTTGTCAGTAATTACTCAAGGTAGGCAGTTGGCGACCTTTATGCAGTCAAATACACAAAAAATAAGCGAAACACAGATGTGTGACCGAGTTGAAGACAGATTTACTTCTGCCTTTATAGCATGTAAAGAAAACGGTGTTGTAGGAGATTAAAAATCAGGGTTGAATGATACCAACCTAATCTACAAAAAAATAATATATTTTGTATTTTATGTATAGTAATCAGAGTAACCTTCATAATTTTATTGAATTAGGTGCATATTTTGCCATAAAAGGAAAATGTTGCTATCGATCTATTTTATTCAAGGTAGGAACTGCCTAACTTGCCGGCATGGCCAAGCATTGTCCCCAACACTTGACTGAATATCATTTTATTAACCCCAAAAGGATGAAAGGCAGAATTGACCTCAGTAGGATTTGAACTCAAAATGTAAAGATCAGAGAAAATATTGCCAAGCAGTTTTCCTGATGCTCTAACAATTCTGCCAGCTTGCTGCTTTAACCCTTTAACACTGATTACTCTGTCAAATTTAATGGATATTTATTCATATTGTGCCGATGGCACGTATAAAGTACCTTTCGAGCGCTGGGCCTCACAGAGGCAATGAAAAGTGACCGAGACCAGTGGCAATACACTGTGCTTGAGTAGAAGACAGACCCATCAAGCCAAGTGAAATTCTATTCGTGGCAGATACTAGTGTCATGCAACTGGTACCCATTCCGGTGGCATGTAAAAGCACCCATTACACTCTTGCAGTAGTTGGCATTAGGAAAAGCATCCAGCTGTAGAAACCATGCCAAACCGTGCTCCCTCAGCTTGCCAG
Organism: Octopus bimaculoides; assembly: GCF_046866305.1. Taxonomy (NCBI): domain Eukaryota; kingdom Metazoa; phylum Mollusca; class Cephalopoda; order Octopoda; family Octopodidae; genus Octopus; species Octopus bimaculoides. The sequence continues at coordinate 10,845,708 of NC_142928.1, read as the reverse complement.
TTCTGGTCAAGCTGTCCAACTCATGCCAGCACGGACAACGGATGCTAAATGATGATGATGATGGACCAGATCATCCCCTGAGCAATTTAACTGTCCAACAATCTATTATGTTGTTTGACAAGTGCTAAGCCACAAGTTCACTGACCAGATTTATCTTTGCTCCCCATATTCCTTTACAATGGGACTTGACTACTTTTACTTCCTTGGAGTCTGATACCTTTACTGTGGTAGCATCCGCAAATGCTGAAGCAGTTCTCATCTATCCCAGCTCAGAATGGATGCCCCTGGAAAGTTCCTTCTTCTGTAGCATTGGCTCGAGAGCCAAATCATCATCATCTAATGCTTGCTTTCTATGCTGGCATGAGTCGGATGGCTTGACAAGAGTTGGCAAGGCAGAGAGTTGTACCAGGTTCCATTGTCTGTTCTAGCAAGGTTTCTACAGCTGGATGCCCTTCCTAACACCAACCACTTTAGAGTGTACTGGGTGCTCTTTATGTGACACCATTATCAGTGCTTTTTAGGTGGCACCAACACCAGTGTTCTCTATGTGGCACCAGCACCAGTGTTCTTTATGTGGCACCAGCACCAGTGCTTTTTATGTAACACCAGCACCAGTGTTCTTTATGTGGCATCAGCACCAGTGCTTTTTATGTGGCACCAGCACCAGTACCAGTGCTTTTTATGTGGCACCAGTACCAGTGTTCTCTATGTGGCACCAGTACCAGTGCTTTTTATGTGGCACCAGTACCAGTGTTCTCTATGTGGCACCAGCAGTAGTGCTTTTTATGTGGACCCATCACCATAAATAGTAGATCATAGCATACAAGTATATATATATATAGTTATGTTCATATAAACAATGGATAAATTTTTTTTGAAAAAAAGGGTACTAACTAGAAATGAGGAAAACGAAGTCATCAATCCTTCTTTTAAAATCTCTGCTGAGCCACCATATTCTTCATCTTCAACACGCTGGAAAGTGCTGTAGTACATGTATATAAAGCCAACATTGATGAGGAAAAAACTGAAAGAGAAGACGAAAAGATGACATTTAGTCAAGACATGTGAGACAAACTTTGCTGTGTAAAAACGAGAAAACATCAAATACTGACCTTGACAATTAATTAAAGACAGACGGGTGTAGGGGAGGATAAAGGGGACAGTTAAATTTCGTGTATTAATGGATACATTGAAATACTAGAGTCTTTCCCCAACCACTGAAATAAATAGAGCAATAGGTCATGACATATAGAGCTGTGAGAAAATATAAAATTAATATCTATTTAGGTTTCTGCTTTATCTGTTAGATGAAAGGAAAGGAAGGAGGAACGAAGAAAAGATATGTCGAGTAGTAGCTACTACTATTATTACTACCATCAGAAACATCGTTTTCATTGCTGGTGGTGGCAGAAGTTGTCGTCTCTACTGCTGCCACCACCACCACCACCACCACTACTACCATTTATCTTTAGATTTGCTCTTCTATGTTACTGTAGGTTAGCTCAACTACAAGTGACATTAAATAAGCTAGTATGGAGTTAATAGGGAACGCACCAAATAGAGGATGGATGGATGGCAGGATCGGAAGAACGTCAGACAAAATGTTTTGGGGTGGTTAGTTACATTCATGTGAGCAGGAGACTGTATTTCCTGCTGCCCCAGTCCACTCGGCTGGCAAAAATGAGTCATTCCTGTATTTCAAAGGGCCAACCTCATCACATTCTGCATCATGCTGAATACCCCTGAGAACTAAGTTAAATGTACACAGGTGCAGGAGTGGTTGTGTGGTAAGTATCTTGCTTACCAACCACATGGTTCTGGGTTCAGTCCCACTGCATGGCATCTTGGACAAGTGTCTTCTACTATAGCCTCAGTCCAACCAAAGCCTTGTGAGTGGATTTGGTAGACAAGAAGACTATTGTGTGTTTGTGTGTGTGTATTTGTGTGTATGTGTTTCTTCCCCGCCATCACTTGACAACTGATGCTGGTGTATTTACGTGCCCATAACTTAGCGGTTCGGCAAAAGAAACTGATAGAATAAGAATAGGCTGAATAAAGTTCAGAGCTACTACCTCTGTTAGTAATGAAGTGCCTCTCTCAGAGTGAAAGGCAGATTTTATGATACTCGTGTATGTACAGCTGTGCTACATGGTAGTGAGACATGGGATATGACAACTGAGGTTATGTGAAGGCTTGAAAGAAATGAAGCCAGCATGCTCCACTGGATGGGTAATGTCAGTGTGCATCTATGACAGAGTGTAAGTGATTTGAGAGAAGAACTGGGTATACGAGGTGTCAGATGTAGCATGTAAGAGAGAAGACTGTGCTGGTATGGTCATGTGATGCATAAGAATCAAGACAATTGCATGAAGAAGTGCTGATCTTTTGATGCAACTGTAGAGGGAACATGTGGAAGAAATAGATCTAGGAAGACATGGGATGAAATGGTGAGAAAGGATCTTCAGAAGTTGGGCCTCACAGAGGGGATGACAGGAGACCAAGACTCCTGGCAATTTGCTGTATTTGAGAAGACATGTCAAGTTAAGTAAAATCGTGGTTGTCTTTGTATACAGGCTTGTCCCCTGCAACCATCTCCAGCTGAGAAGTTTTAATATTGTGGGAATGTGGGTGCTGGTGCCACATAAAAAGTACCCATATCAGTGCCATGCAAAAGCACCCATGCTGGTGCTGCATAAAAGCACCCAGTACATCTTATAAAGTGGTTGCCATTAGGAAGGGCATCCAGCCATAGAAACCATGCCAAAACAGACACAGAGCCTAAGCAGCTCTTCAGCTTGCTAGCTCCTGTCAAACCATCTAACCCATGCAGCATGGAAAATGGATATTAAATAATGATGATTATATATATATATATACATATATATATATATATATATATATATATATATATATATATATATATCATCATCGTTTAACGTCCGCTTTCCATGCTAGCATGGGTTGGACGATTTGACTGAGGACTGGTGAACCGGATGGCTGCACCAGGCTCCAATCTGATCTGGCAGAGTTTCTACAGCTGGATGCCCTTCCTAACGCCAACCACTCCAAGAGGGCCAGTCATGCGGTACTGGCAATGGCCACGCTCAAAATAGAGTTTTTTTTTACATGCCACCTGCACAGGAACCAGTCCAGCGGCACTGGCAATGACCTCACTTGAATGATTTTCTAACATGCCACCGGCACAAGAAAATCATATATATATATATATATATATATATATATGTATATATATGAGATGCTGTAGACTCTAAGCAAACACTTAGAATAGCAAAGCTTCAATTCCTGGGGAAAGTCAATTGATTAATGTGTTCTGAGAAAAGAGAATTCCTACTGTCTCATTTTCTACCTGGTTGAATTGTGACCGTTTATACCTGATCCAGGAGGTCTATGAGAAAGAGTTCATTAACAAAAAACAATGTGCTTACATTAAAATTCCAAAGATGCCTTTCAAGGGAATAATTCCCCATATAAGTCCAAGAAAGATGCCCAAAATTTGCCGCATCCAGTAAATAACGTCGAGGAATTCATCCTGTAAAATAAAGACATCGAAAATGAATTCTAAACAAGACAACAAAAATAAATAAATAAAATAAAATAGAAGAACGAAACAAAAAAAGAGCAATTTATTGATTGGTCACTGATGTTTTAATTGTTAGGTCTGGAGGAAATGGAAGACCAATGCATGGCCATTGCAAGTCCTCTTGGATTGGTGAGAATGATGTCATTAATGTTCATCTTGAACCTTTTAAAGTCAACATCTGTGAGAAAGATATGAAGAGAAGAGAATGGGGATTCTAGGATGTTGAAGTTTCGGGAAGGAAAAAAAAAAGACTGGGCATAGTGATTAGGGAGAAGTTTGAAGGGGGCAGCATGGATACAAGGATAAATTGAAGAGGAGAGATGGCCTGCGTATATACACACACACACACACAGACATCTGGCTTCTGTCAAAACTCCCCTCATCTTCCCAACACCTACTGTAGGCCCTTCTGCTCTCCCTCACCCACTGCAGGCCCCTCCACTCTTTTCCATGTGCCTATCCGCATACTCTCCATACCCTCGCACATCTTCCTCACCTGCCTTCCAGCCACTCCAATTTCCTTCACCATCACCTGTCTTTTCCACCTTTAAAGATATCCACGCACATTCTGATGGAACATCCCCCTCTGTCCCTTCTGTACTATTCTACTCCCCATCCTCACTGTTCACTGTGGGTAGGCTCCAATATATCTCTAACACCATCTATTTCTCTCTATCTCTCACTGTGATTGTCTCCCTATCTTTCTCACTTCCTTGTCCGACTAGAGTAGCAAAGAATTTCTTCCATAATAAAATACCTATCCCTATCCCGCTATTATACTCTAATCTCTTGCTTGGCACAAACCCACTTCCCTTGGTTCCACTCCTTCTCTCAGCTAAGACTTTGTCTTGCAAGTTACTTGGTGCCTCTGCTGGTGTTGGGGATTGGTGCCACCTAAAAGGCACCAAATGCACTCTGTGAAGTAGCTGGCGTTAGAAAGGGCATCCAGCAGTAGAAACCAAGTCAAAACAGACAATTGGAGCTTGGTGCAACTTCCTGGCCTTGCCAGCTCCTGTCAAATTATCCAACCCATGCCAGCATGGAAAACAGACACTAAATGATGATGATAAAAATGTTTAGAAAGTGGAATAAATTACGTTGCCATGAGAACTACCTACCTCCAGCAGTCAAGCAAAATGACAAAAAAAAAAAAAATCTTTCATTTAATCTGACATTTTGCTTAGTAATTATTAAGACAATTTGAGTTCACAACCCTGGGTAGTTTCTGAGATAGCAAAGCAAACAACAACAGACACCACTACCATCATCATCAAACTCTAGCATTTAAACCGGCTATACCAGGCCATAATATTCTATGTCTACATTCAAACTGGCCAGATCCAGTCACTCACACCTGCCCTACAATGTCATTCCAAAAATATACAATCACATTGCTGAAATTCCAAAGCTACAAGATAATGCATCATTAATTAAAAACAATGTGAATAAATAAGCATTATATTTGACAGAGTAATCTGAATGTGAAAGGGTCCATGTTCCTTGCTGGTATGGATTGAACTATTTGACAGAATCTGGTGGGCCCAAGGACTGCATCATACTCCGGTGTCGGCTTTGGCAGGGTTTCCATGGCTGGATGCCTTTTCTAACACCAAACACTTTACAGAGTGTACTAGAGGCTTTTTGTGTACCACAGCACCAGTGAGGTCGCCATGCAGCTTGCAAGACTATGAACTTTGAGGAAGCAGCTTTATGTTGGGAGACGAGAGGTAAAATTATGAGAGAAGGGACCTATTAAACTCTTGGAGAGGTTGGGATTAGGAAGGGTATCCAGCTGTAGAAAACCATGTCAAATCAGACTGGAGTCTGGCGCAGCTTTCCAGCCCTGGTCAAACCGTCCAACCTATGCCAGTATGGACAACGGACGTTAAATGATGATGATGATGATAGAATGGTAATGTATACTATACACACTGGGCTATGATATATCTATATATATATATATAGAATGGTAGAAAAGGTGATGTATATTATAAACATTGGTGAATAACAGGAGAACCAAAGAAAGATGAAATGAACTGAAAATTGTAACAAAGGAATACAAGAGACAAGAGGGCCTGGAATAAGTGACACCAATAAAAGAATTAAAGAATACTTTAAGAAACAAGCATAATTAATATTATGCTGCAAACCTAATAGAATTTTGGCAGACTTTTAGGACTAAACACGAGAAAAAAATTTTTGCAGATTTATATAATTACAACTTTACTTTGGTTGAAAACTTATAGAATAAAGAATCAATGGTAAGATAATGGTCAATTGATTTGGACTTTGCAAATCACATTGGTGATTACTAAGATACAAAAGACACACCAGAATTTTTCCTTCTACTAAAGACAAATAAATAAATAAACCCAAACAAAACCTACTAGAAAACACTATCATAGGTTAAATTCAAATTACGATAAACGTAAACAAACAAACGAAGTTTGCTTTTAGAAGCGTTGAGATGTCTTTTAGAAAGTTAAAGAAGTGATTTTTAAATTCTCAATCGCAGGATAATGCTAATAATAGAGCCTGGACAGGATAAACTACCCCTATTTTGCAGAAAAAAGTGTCACCTACACTTTTTTTCTGCGAAATAGGGGTAGTTTATCCTGTTCAGGCTATACTATTATAGATGTTATTTTTTTCAGAAATGTATATGAATAATATGGTACCACCAAAGAATGGGGTTTGTAGCAAGTAAGGAGTAGTTAAAACGCGGTTAATGTTGTTGTTTAACCCCGAGTAGCCATCATCGAGCAGGCCTATGATCAAAGGTAAGACTCAAGACCATCCAAATCTTTTTTTTAATGCATATTTGGGACTATACTGTCTAAAGTATTTTTCCTTTCTAAGACAATAGAGTTCGATATGATATTTGGCTACTATTTCTAGGCGGTCTGGCAACCATGAAAAGTCGTTTCTGTCTAGTTCAAGTAGAAACCTTGGTACCGTTTAATCCGAAGTGGGCATACCTACAATCAAAAACATTTCAGCCGTGACCATCCCAACTTTTTATAAGTAAATAAGAATATACTACTTCATGTACCCTTTCCTATTTAAAGGCGGCAGGGCGATTCGGCAATTATTTTTAGAAAGTCGCGCGACCACGAAAAGACTTCCCTGTTGAAACTTAGTTTTTTTAAGAATAAAAGATAAATTAAGATATGCAGAAGTTTATATTATTAATTCTTACGTATTATTAATTCCTACGTACAATGGGTGTTCTATGGGCATTTGTATGCTTAAATGCAACGGATCATCAGAGAACACTTGATTGCATTAAGTTCCAAATTGATAAGCCTTAAAAAGTGGGGTTCATTGGAAATAAGTTTATTATTCATGGCATTTAGATAAATGATGTGTGAGGTGCAGTCGTACAAATATTACGTGGTCGGTAGACCAGCTAGAAATAGTAGCCACTTATTCCTCAAACCGCATACTATCATCTAATATAAAAGGAAATACTGAATAATGCTGTTCGGTGTACACGATATCAGGGGGGGGGGACGAGTTGGTTATGATTGTAATACCTTCGATTGCAGGTCTATCGATTAAAGCTATCTAGGGCTAAGCAAACTTTTAATAATAAGGGTAGAAATTGATATTAATCAATTAAAACCAGTGGTTTAGCATATTTAAAAAAATCCGAAGATTAAAATTATATTACATACAAAATTAAGAGGAATGACCAGCAAAAGTGGACTCCTATACGCTAGAAATAGATGCCATCTATTTCTAGCATATAAGAGTCCACTTTTGCTGGTCATTCCTCTTAATTTTGTAGGGCTAAGCAAAGAGTAGCAACAACAAAAAATAATAATAGCAGTAGCCCAAATTCCAACCGATGCATTACTGAATCTTTATAAACGAGCGACCTGTTTGGTAACTTAATAATCGAGGAAAAAAAAAAAATCAATCGATGGTTGTTTAACACTTCACTTCGATCAGAACCCGGTTTCGCTGTCGTTGCGGCATCTTACAATAATATGTAATTAAAATTTCAACGGGGAATAATTTTGAGACAATCGAGGGTTGTATATTAACCTAAAAAAAAAAATATATATATATATGTATATATTTTAACGTAGACTTTGCAGATAATTAAAATAAACAAATGTGTGTGTGTTTTTTTTAATTTCATAATTAATAATTATGAGTTACTAAAAAAAAAAACCGCAATTAGAAGGAAATCTAGAAACGAATATTTTTATCTGTTATTTCGAAGAAAATACTAGATTATTTCACGATTTTATAAATTAATTTCCGCAATGTAAAATATAATATACACACCCCTTTAAGCATAAAGGACTTAAATACTAATTTAAATCCATGAGATTAACAATTTACTAACCTTATCCGGCCACGTTGCTTCTGGAGTAAAAATCTTTGAAAATGTTGATCTTAATGTAATTTCGGAATCTGTCGATTTATTTGCATCTTTTCTTTTTGGAGAAGAAGCCATCTGCTAATTGATAAGATAAAGTCTATACAACAAAATATTTAAAGGTGAAAAATAATTAAATGTATAAAAAGGTTTTCTAAATTCGCTTGAAATGTGTTCTGCTGCATTAATGGAAAATCGGTGTCACAGCAAAATAGTTATTCGTTCATTGTATTTCCCCGGTTATGCGCAGCATACCGCTTCCCCTAGTTTTCTTATCGTTGCCTACTTTTGTCTATACCTACCCACATATATACATACATGCCTGTATGCACGCATGCATACACACCTGCATGTGAAAGTGTATCTTCTTATCTAATTTTCCTTCTTTTTGTCATTCACTTTCTCTAGCGATTCTCTCTCTCTCTTTCTCTCTCTCATGTGTGTGTGTGTGTATGAATATGTATGCATATGTGCAGGAGTGGCTGTGTCATAAGAGGCTTGCTTCCCAACCACATGGTTCCCGGTTCAGTCCCACTGCGTGGCACTTTGGGTTTCTTCTACTGTTTAGCCTCGGGCAGGCCAAAGCCTTCTGAGTAGATTCGGTAGACGGAAACTGAAAGAAGCCCGTCCTAAATGTGTGTGTGTGTGTGTGTTTGTGTGTCTCTGTTTGTCCCCCCCCCCCTCCACCAACATCGCTTGACAACCCATATTAGTGTGTTTACGTCCTCGAAACATAGCGATTCGGCAAAAGATATGACAGAATAAGTACTTGGCTTACAAAGAATAAGTCCTGGGGTCGATTTGTTCGACTAGAGGTGGTGCTCCAGCACGCCCACAGTCAAATGAGTGAAACAAGTAAAAGAATAAAAAAAAATATATATATATATTAAAAGTAAATAAGTTTATGTCCACTCACAGAGTGACCAATGGTTTCATATATATATATACATATATATCAATACATGGTACATGCATGCATACAGAGAGAGAGAAAGAGAGATACATAGATACACACACATACACACACACACGCACACACGCATATAAGAAAAGAGAGATAGAGAAAATGAGAGAATAAACTAGAAATGTCCACAAATATATGATCTTACTGGAATACAGTTACAGTCAATTAAATCAAACCAAGTATATTACTGGGACTTATGTCATCGGCTCTGGGGGAAATGAACATGATTGAATACAACAACTAAGACCCTACCAGCTGTGTAGCAGGGGTTGGGGGCAGCGACGATGCAGTCCAACCCATGGTGATGCTTTTACGAGAGCAGCACTTTTGAGTCTGCTGTATAAGTCAGTGGGGCCCGAGGAGTAGTAAACTCAAGGGCTGACCCGGGCGGTATACACTTTAGCAGCGTCACAAGAACCTGCGATCCGCTCCTTCTGTTGTGCAACAGCTCTAACCCTACACCAAGCACTTTAAAACGTAGGTCAAAAACAACAAAGTTTAAGTAGCCAGAGATGGTGTTGCCTATTGGAAAAACTAGTGCGTAGAGTTGGGGGCTAAAATCTGGAGGTGCCATCGAAATTTTGGCCGACTCACATACACAATGTCTTAATCCAACCCAAAACTCGAAAACGTAATAAAGGGAACAGGTGAGGTCACTCTCGGAGCAGGGAAAAATGGGTTGGTGTGCAGGAGACAAGATGGTTATGCGTTGCTAACTGACACTCCGTCGGTTATGACGACGAGGGTTCCAGTTGATTCAATCAACGGAACAGCCTGCCCGTGAAATTAATGTGCAAGTGGCTGAGTACTCCACAGACATGGGTACTCTTAATGTAATTTTCAGCGAGATTCAGGTTGTGTTGTAAGAAGCTTGCTTCCCAACCACATGGTTCCAGGTTGTCAAGCGATGTTGGGGGGACAAACACACACACACACACACACACACACATATATATATACATATATACGACAGGCTTCTTTCAGTTTCCGTCTACCGAATCCACTCACAAGGCTTTGGTCGGCCCGAGGCTATAGTAGAAGACACTTGCCTAAGGTGCCAAAGCACTTAAACATTTATACAACACCCAAGAACATGACAAGGATCTATTTTAAAACGGGGGCGCCAGTATTTTCTTAACGAAACACTTTGAAACTTGGGACACTGGTAGAATGTGTCATATAAAACATCTTTTACTCTTAGTCTTCTTAACAAAAAAAAAAAAAGGAATTCGCAAGTTATTCCATGTTAAAGTTGTCGTATTTCTGTAATTTCAACCAATCACTGACGTCTATTCAGCTGAATAGTGTTACTGCTGGGCGGTCATAAAAATGTTATTCCCTGTGACATATTTCATCCGGTTTAATCGTAATTTATACGCATATATTGTTTATATAATAAATTACGCTGTGTGTATCTATGTGTGTAACAATTTTAGAGTTCGGATTCTAGAGTTAGGGTTAGTTTTAGGGTTAGGGTTAGGGTTAGGGGATTAATACGATATACACCGTTACAGCGCTAACTGTTTTCAACTGAATAGACGTCAGTGATTAGTAGAAATTATCGAAATAAGACAATTTTTTACATGAAATAAATTCGAATACAAAAATATTTTTCTGTTCTATAACACAAAATAGATAAATATACGAAGTTTGAAAGTCTTTCCGTACCAAAAACACTACATAAAACATAAATGAAAACTGGCGCCCCCGTTTTAAAATAGATCCCATGATAATAATAGCCTTCTTAAAACTCTATTTCTCAACTTAGGCAAACTATAAATGAGCTCTAAACGCTAAACTGGGATGTACATCACCAAAGATAATTGCAGACGAATGGCAACTGTCGTGTTCCGACCCGAACTCATTTTGTTCATATCTGCTGCGACAACCAACAGAATTTACTGCTGTAGGGAAATAGACTGTGTGGGCAGTGGAGAGAATACAATGCGTTCAGACTTTCGTACTGTTCTCCTTACGATCTTTTTTATTGTATGTCAATGAGATTAATATGATTCTCAGTTAGGCAGAGTTATACATTAACAGATCTTTCTATCAAATCAAGCAGTCAGTCGCAGTTCAACCGATTACTAACGTGTCATAGGTAATTTTGATTAGGGCTAACATGAAATCACACAAGAACAGCCAACACCTTGTCTTTCACAGAAATAATAGAAGACTAGTTTTGTTTTTTCAATAGACACTACAGGTTGTATATTCATTCACACTAGAAGTTTTGACTGATTTAAACAGTAGAGAAAAATTCTGTTGTATTCACAAAGTAAATTCTGTCCTCCTATAGTGAGGCGTATTTTCATATACAGCAAACCTTCGACTATATCGGGTGTTACGTTCCAAAACCTCCCACCGAAATAATTAAAATCTAAAAAAATTAAAATTCTTATCGGCCGAAGAAACCCGCGATATACTGAGAAGTCCGCGATATAAATTTACATATACTAGCCAGAAAAATCCGCGATGTACTGAGTGCGCGTTCGGTGAACCGCGATATGGTGAGGGATTATATATATATTCTTTTATTTGCTTCAGTCACTTGACTGCTCCCATGCTAGAGCAGCGCCTTTAGTCGAACAAATCGACCCCAATACTTATTCTTTGTAAGCCGAGTACTTATTCTATTGGTCTCTTTTGCCGAACCGCCAAGTTCGGAACGTAAACACACCAACATCGGTTGCCAAGCGATGGTGGGAGGACAAACACAGACATGCAAGCATATATATATATATATATATATATATATATATATATATATACATACATACAGGGTGTCCACAAGGTCTGGGTGCATGGAGAAAATAAAATCATAACATGAACAATTAAATATAAGAAATAATAATTTCTTAAAGTATGTGTTAATCCCATGTACCCAGACTTTGTGGACACCCTGTATATATATATATATATAAAATTTAACAAATGGAGTAATACGCATATGTTAAATGAATTCTTTTATTTCCGACATATGTTTCGAAGATTAAAAATGGTTCCTTCCAAAGGAAAAAGTGGTGCGTACACACACACACGTGTGTGTGTGTGTACGTGTATGTATGTGTGTATATATGTGTATATATATGTATATATGTGTGTACATATGTATGTATGTATATGAACATGTATATATATATATATATATATATATATATATATATATATATATATATATATATATTTATGTCAACACTACATGTATAAATACAAGATTAATTCCCCTTTGCGGTCCCATTATACATAAAACACTCTTCTCCCATTTTTAATCGGGTTTTAAATCATTTTATTGACTTCCCATTCTAAATTCTAAATTTCTTCTTTTCCTTCTTTTCTTCCATCCTTGTCCAACGTACTGTCTCGTAGCGTTGCAACTTCCAACGGTTTTTTTAAAAATAAGATATGTAGCCATCTTCTCTAGCCACAGTTATCACATTCGGTTAAAATGTCTTACGGTTAAGTTGGCTCTCATGTATTTCCCTGAAGAGAAGATTACATCTTTATTAACATCACCTATTCCTTTGGAAGGAACCATTTGTAATCTTCGAAACATATGCTGGAAATAAAACAATTCATTTAACATATGCGTATTACTCCATTTATTAAATTTTATATTTACTCAAATACCCCAAACTAACAGAAAGTTTCTATCTCATAAACAGGAGTTACACCACAGTCAATTTGTGATCTTTGCTACCCTGGTATCTATTAACCAATTTATTTTGTCGGAGTTAATTGTTAACTAAGAGAAAATAAATACATATAATCATATATATATATATATATATATATATATATATATATATATATATATACATACATACATACATACACGACGGGCTGCTTTCAGTTTCCGTCTACCAAATCCACTCACAAGGGTTTAGTTGACCTAGGGCTATAGTAGAAGACACTTGCCTAAGGTGCCACGCAGTGGGACTGAACCTGGAACCATGTGGTTGGTAAGCAAGCTACTTACCACACAACCACTCCTGCGCCTATAACCTTACTGTAACCTTTTTCTATAATGTTTTGCAAAATACCAATCAGGAAGAATTTAGTTGCTTTATGAGCTTGTATGAAAAGGAATGGATGGTGCTCGTGATTTTCCCAGATTGATGAGATCTGATTAAGCAATAAACATCCCACCCCAACACAAAAGAAATCAGCCTGAACGCGTTGGGAAATCATTCAAGACTGTAAAGTCAATCGTTTAGAGAACTGGTTCGCAACCATTTTTGGGCTGTGGACACCTTTGACCCTACTGATATGATTCTTCTGTGTCCTTTACACTATTTTATATGGAAGCCTCTGCAAGCATTTATGATGTAGTAGGATCTGCCTGACATGATAGTATATCAACTCAACAGTTTCTAATTAACTTTTCTTTTCCAAGATAATCCTGTTACTATTTATTTCAAGAAGATTGAAATGAAGGAAATAAAACAAAGTTAATCAAAATATGTATTCTTTATTTCAAAGAAGAACCTTTCCCAAGGTCTTATGTTGGAATAAAGAATACATATTTTGATTGTTAACTTTGTTTTATCTCCCTCG